>NC_066558.1:6291779-6336779 GCF_024679095.1 Eriocheir sinensis
ACTTCATGCGCATCCCGGTCAACGACAACTTCAGCGAGAAACTCCTCCCCTACTTCAATGATGCCTTCAACTTCATCGGTAAGTGGCGGTGGTGGTGGTGAGCTTAATGCTGGATGTAACTTCACTATCCTAACTTCAACTGTGCCTCTAACTTCTCTTCCTCTTCTTCCCCTTCTTCTCCCCCCACAGACAAGGTGCGTGAGGGCGGGAACTGCGTGTTGGTGCATTGCTTGGCGGGCATCTCACGCTCCGCCACTGTTGCCATCGCCTACGTCATGAAGCACCTCAGTCTGCCCTTCGAGGAGGCCTATATGTGAGTGTGTTGGGTGTGGTGCATGGTGGGTGAGTGTTGGTATGTGTGTGTTGCGTGTGTTGGGTGTTAGATGAGTGTTTGTGTGTGTGTGTGTTTGGTGTTGGGTGTGTGTTGTATGGGTGTTTCTGTGTGTGTTGAAAGTTTGTAGCACAGGTGAAAGAGAGAGAGAGAGAGTACAGTTGAAAAAATCGAAGAAAATGGAAAAGAAAGGAAGAAAACAGAGAGAGAGAGAGAGAGAGATAACACCCCCCCCCCTCCCCCAGGTACGTCAAGAGCCGGCGGCCGACCATCTCCCCGAACATCAACTTCGTGGGCCAGTTGGCGGAGCTGGACCGCCAGCTGCGGCGCGACCCCGGCGGCCCCCGCGACCCAGCCTCGGCCCCCATACTGCTGCGGACCCCCCTCACCCCCGCCACGCCCCCTGACCGCCCCCCAGTGGCCCCCCTGCCCAAGTCCCTGAGCCTCAACCTCCGCCACACCCTGGAGGCGGTGCCCGGCTCGCCCTCCCCGCCCCCCTCCGCCCCCCGCTCCCCCCCGGACCTGTCCCCCTCCACGGCCCTGGCGCGCCTCACCTTCCCGCCCCCGTCCACGCCCCCGAGGTCGCCCCGCTCGCCCGTGTTCTCCGTGCGGCGGGGCTGCGGCTCCCCCTCCACGCCCTCGCCGTCCTCCCACTGCCCCTTCTTCCGGGGCAGACTGGCCCCCACGCTCGGTGGCAAGGGGGAGGAGGCCAAGGCCAGGGAGGGGGGTGACCGCTCCCCCGAGGCACCCCTGGGTAAACTCGAGGCCCCCGCAAGCCCTGTCAGCCCCGCCCCGCCCCCCGCCGCCCCCAGGACGACGCGCCAGGTGTCGGTGTGCGTCATCGAGGTGCAGGGGGGCGACGTGCCCGTGCGGTACGTGCGCGGCGAGCCCCTGGTGGTACGGGAGACCGCCGTGGAGGCCACACCCGTCGTGCCGCCCCCCGCCCGCTGCCTGTTGACCGTGGACCTGACGCCCGCGGCCCCGCCGCCAGGCACCGCCGCCACGCCCACCACCACCACGCCCACGCCGGGCACCCTCACGCCCTCCTCGCCCCTCACGCCCATCACGCCCGGCAGCACTCCCACGCCCACACACACGCCCGTCCCCGCCCGGCCCCGCGAGGTGATCGTGCCCATCAGGCGGGAGGTGCCGCTGCCCGCCGCTGCCGCGCCCCGCCCCACCCCCGCCACCCCGCCCAAGGGGGGCGTGTGGACGCCGGACACCCCCGCCGAGGCCGCCGTGGCCGGCCCCGCCCCGCCCCGCCCCGGGTCCCCGCCGCCCCGCGAGGTCCAGCAAAGCGACTCGGGCATCCTGGTTACGGGCATGCCGGGGCCGGGGTCGTGCGGCGTGCCCCGCCCCGCCCCGCGCCTGCCCCGCTGCCACTCGTCCTCGGAGACGCACCTCTCGGCGCGGCGCCTGCTGGAGCACCGCCCGCCGGACTTCTCCACGCGGAAGTGTTCCAGCTACGACGAGGTGGGCCGCGCCTGGCCGCTGGGCCCCGCCCCGCCGCCCGCCGCCGGCCCCGCCGCGCCCCGCCCCTGGGAGCTGGCCCGCAGCGACAGCGTCTCCACCAGCGGCTTCGGCTCGGAGATCAGCGACTCGGACTTCCTGGGCGAGGACGGCCCCGCGCCCCCCGACGACCCCCTGGGGCCCTACCAGGCCGTGTTCGCCGACGTGTTCCCCGGCGAGACCCCGCCGCCCGCCCCGCCCCGCCGCCACGGCCCGCCCACCACGCCCACCACCGGCGGCAGCCCCGCCCCACCCCGCGCCCCGCGCCGCCCCGCCAGCCTGCCGGGCGTCACCGGCACCTACTTCACACACCTGCAGGTGAGGCGACCACCGCACCGGGCACTGTCCAGGGCGCTGTGTGGCAGGGCGGTGACACACACACACACACACACACACACACACACACACACACACACAAACACACACACACACACACACACACAGACACTCAAACACACACACACACACACACACACTCAAACACACACACATTCTCAAACACACACACACACACACACACACACACACACACACACACACACACACACACACACACACACACACACACACACACACACACACACACACACACACACTCACACACACACACCCACACACACACACACACACACACACTCACTCACTCACACACACACACACATTGTTTATGATCGATGACACTTTGCGCACGAGGAACAATGGCGTAAAACTCAGATGTAGACAAGTAAATTCAGACTGCACCAAATTTTTCTTCACCAACGTTGTAGTGCGAGAATGGAATAAGCTCCCATCATCAGTGGTCCAGTGTAACACGATTGACTCCTTCAAAAATAAGCTCGACCGTCACTTCCTTCAACTTAATATCAACTAGAGTAGAAATGCAACGTTTTGAGTCTTCGGACAGACCACCAAGTCTGGACCATGGGGTCTGTGTGGTCTGATTTTCTATGTAAATCTATGTAAATCACTCACTCACTCGCTCACACACACACACTCACACTCACTCACTCACTCACACACACACACACACACACACACACACACACACACACACACACACACACACACACACACACACACTGACCCAGTCCTCCATCACCCACAGAATGACTCCAGCCTCGACATGGGGGTGGAGCTGGACAGGGACGAGGACGAGGACGATGAAGACGATGAGGAGGAGGAGGAGAGGGGGGAGGTGGAGATGCGGCGAGGGGGGAGGAGAGGAAGGCGTGGAGTGGAGAAGAAGGACTCTGG
Source organism: Eriocheir sinensis (assembly GCF_024679095.1). Classification (NCBI taxonomy): domain Eukaryota; kingdom Metazoa; phylum Arthropoda; class Malacostraca; order Decapoda; family Varunidae; genus Eriocheir; species Eriocheir sinensis. Next base: position 6,294,874 of record NC_066558.1, read on the forward strand.
TTACTATTCCTTCCTGACCGAGCACCCGCCTGTGAGCCCGAAGACCATGGGGGAGGGAGTCCGCCATACCACAAGTGAGTGCGTGTGTGTGTGTGTGTGTGCGTGTGTGTCTGTGTGTGTGTGGGTGTGTTTCTCATTTTTCTTTCTTATTCCATTTTTCATTTCTTGGTATTTTTCTCATTTTTACTTCTTCATTTCTTTATTCATTTCTTGGTTATTTTTCTCTTTTTTTTTTTCTTCATTTCTCTATTCCTCCTCTCTCTCTCTTTCTCTGTCTATTCCTCTCTTTTTTTCTAGTTTCCATGCCTTTGTGTGTGTGTGTGTGTGTGTGTGTGTGTGTGTGCATTTCTCTAACACTTTCAAATTTAATACTAAGAGAAAAAAAATGTGTTCCTTTTAAGCCTAAGTTCAGATTTTGTTGTTTCTCCAAATTATTCCTTAAAAAATGTAGGCCTATTTATATTATTTGAGTGTTAGTGAGGTTCAGAAATATACATACATACATACATACATACATACATAGTTACATACATGAATATATACATACATACATACATACATACATACACACATACATTTTATTTATGTTGTCATTTACTATAATATACATACAGGCTTGCACACACACACACACACACACACACACACACACACACACACACACACACACACAAATGATTAAAAAATAAAAAAAATAAAAAGAATGAAAGAAAATTAATATGCTTACTCACTCACTCACTCACTCACACGCACTCACAACTCACTCTAATTCCCACTCACTCACTCTCACTTACTAAGGAAGAGCAAAATTGAGCTATGCCCCCCTCCTCCCCCCCCTTCTCTCTCTCTCTCTCTCTCTCTCTCTCTCTCTCTCTCTCTCTCTCTCTCTCTCTCTCTCTCTCTCTCTCTCTCTCATCTTTTTCCTTCGTTTTTCAGTTTTTTCCTCCATTCTCATTTCCTTTTTATTTTCTTTCATTCTTTTCTTTCTTTCCTGTTATTTTCTTATTTTTCTTCCTATATCATCTCTCTCTCTCTCTCTCTCTCTCTCTCTCTCTCTCTCTCTCTCTCTCTCTCTCTCTCTCTCTCTCTCTCTCTCTCTCTCTCTCTCTCTCTCTAACATTTCCTCTTTCCTTTCATCTCTTCATCTTCTCTCTCTCTTCCCCCGCCCCCCCTGCCCCCCCCTAAGCCATGCCCCCCACGGTAACCCCCTCCCCCCCTTGTCCACAGGCATGATAAGTCTATTATGACAGCGAACAACCACCCCACGCAAAGCAGGTAAACAGCAGGCCACTAGCAGGCAACCCCCATGCCTTACCCTGCCTCACCTAACCTAACCTAACCTAATCTAATTTACTCACACGCATTCTCTCTCTCTCTCTCTCTCTCTCTCTCTCTCTCTCTCTCTCTCTCTCTCTCTCTCTCTCTTGCTCCTTTTATCTCTCTTTATCTATCTCTATGTCTATATTTATCTCATGCATTCTCTCTTTATCTGTATCTCTCAATCTCTTACCCTGCCTAACCTAACCTAATGTACACTCTCTCTCTCTCTCTCTCTCTCTCTCTCTCTCTCTCTCTCTCTTTATCAATCTCTCTGTCTATATCTGTCAAATTCATTCTCTCTCTCTCTCTCTCTCTCTATCTCTCTCTCTCTCTAACTATATCTCTATCTCTCTCTCTCTCTCTCTCTCTCTCTCTCTCTCTCTCTCTCTCTTGCTCCTTTTATCTCTCTTTATCTATCTATCTGTCTATATCTGTCTCATGCATTCTCTCTTTATCTGTATCTCTCAATCTCTTACCCTGTCTAACCTAACCTAACCTAATCTACTCACACGCACTCGCTCTCTCTCTTGCTTGCTTCTTTTCTCTCTCTTTATCAATCTACCTGTCTATATCTGTCAAATTCATTCTCTCTCTTATCTCTATCTCTCAATCCCTCTCCCTGCCTAACCTAACCTAACCTACTCACTCACTCCCTCTCTCTCTTGCTCCTTTAATCTCTCTTTCTTTATCTCAATATCTTTATCTCATGTATTCTCTCTGTCTTTTATCTTATTTTCTTTCTGTCTATCTATCTATCCCTAACCTAACCTCACTTCACTCTGGCTAATCTGCTCTTACACACACACTCTCTCTCTCTCTCTCTCTCTCTCTCTCTCTCTCTCTCTCTCTCTCTCTCAATCCCTCTCTCTTATTCCCTATCTATCTATCTATCTATCTATGAATTAAATTATCAAACATTCTCTCTCTCTCTCTCTCTCTCTCTCTCTCTCTCTCTCTCTCTCTCTCTCTCTCTCTCTCTCTCTCTCTCTCTCTCTCTCTCTCTCTCTCTCTCTCTCTCTCTCTCTCTCCTTCCTCACCCCCCCCCCTGCACCCCTTCCAAAGTCACACCTGCCACTAACGACCGCCAATGAGCTAATTAACAACCCCTATTACCTTTCTGTAAATAGATGCAAGTGATTGGGTGTGTGTGTGTGGACGGGTGTGGACAGCTGATTGGCTACCTTGATTAGTGGTGATTAGTGATTTACCTGTACTGTGGTGGTGGTGGTGATGGTGGTGGTGGTGGTAGTAGTGGTGGTGGTGGTGGTGGTGATGTCATTTCATGGTCATATTAATGGTGAATAGATATAGTGATGATGATGATGATGGTGAAGATAGTGATTAATTAGAAGAGACTGTATATAGCAGACTAATTAGTTGTTCTTACCTGTATAGTGTTTGTTTACCTGATTTTCCTGATTTGTAAATATGTCAAGTTTATTTATTTTATTTATTCTGTTTTATTATTTTGTTTTGTTTTACTTTTTTTTTTTTTGCAGAACTGATTCAAGAATCATAAGGTCATATCCACTTTTTATTGTTATGGTTTTGTTTTTTAGTGGCATAATAGTTAGTGGTATAGAGAAGTTAATGTTAGAGAATTTGGTGTTAGTTTAGAGCAGTGGTCCTTAACCTGGGCTCGACCGAACGCCAGGGGTTCGCCGAAGACCCTCCCAAAAGACGTTGCAATTTTGCAGTTGAATTCTAAGGAAATTTTCTTTCATATTTTTATGAATTAAAATGGAATCCATTCTTTATATTATCCAAAATTAATAATACTCTTGAACTTAGCAGTAATTTTTCTTCCACTTGTATGTTTTTTTTTCTTCATACTTGAAGGGTTCAGCTTCTGTGCAGAGGTTTTCGTTAGGGTTTGGCGCCTCAGAAAAGGTTAAGAACCACTGGTTTAGAGGCATTTGATTAGTGGTTAGAGTGGTTCATTTTTGGTCTGGTGTTCATGGCAAGGTTAGAGAAGTGTTAGTGTTAGATTAGAGGAATAACAATAGTGCTGAGAATAATGTTAATGTTTGTTAGGAAATTCAGTGTTAGTTTAGAGGCATAAGTGCTTAGAATAGTGTTGGAGTTAGTGTTTGTTAGGGAATTGAGTGTTAGACAAATGGCCATAACAATACTCCTTAGAATAGTGTTAGAGTTAGTGTTTGTTAGGGAATTCAGTGTTAGTTTAGAGGTATAACATTGGTGCTTAGAATAGGGTTAGTGTGGGATAATATACACAATTTTTTGTTAGAGAAGTTAGTGTTGTGTTTTCAGAGCATAAGAATAGTGATCAGAGAAGTGTTAGTGTAGAATAGAGTGTTGCTTTTTAGTGTGTGTGTGTGTGTGTCTGTGTGTGTGTGTGTGTGTATGGATTAAAAGACATACACAGGATTAATGAAAGCAAATACACATACAATAAAAAATAAAAAATAGAGAAAATAGAAAGAAAAAAATATAGATTAGCAACTTGAAATAGGAAAACAAACTTGAAAATAATGACAACTATGTTATGAAAAAAAAATGTTGTAGTAGTAGTAGTAGTAGTAGTAGTAGTAGTAGTAGTAGTAGTGGTAGTGGTAGTGAAAATATAAGTGGTGGTGATGATAGTGGTGATATTACAGGACCAAGGAGTGGGCTGGTGTTGCGTATGGGTGGTGGTGGTGGCGGTGCGAGTGGAGTGAGGTGGAGGTTATGGCACCCCTCCTTCCACTTAAGACTATGACCCCTCCTCCTCCTCCTCCTCTTCGTCCTCTTCCTCTTCTTTCAAGGTCAAGGCAGTAAAGATGTGGCCTTACTAAGTGTGTGTTGATGGCAAGCCTTTTGTAATCTATTTTTCTGCAGTGTTGCCAATAGCCTTACCACCCTTAACCCATTAGCTCCCACCCTTCCACTATCAGGCCATTCATAAGGGAGGAACATACACTTACAGTTAGTCCAGACCCACATTCTAAAGTAGCCCCTTTCTCACCATTTGTAAGGCCCCTTTCACACGAGCGGTTTTTGCAGCTCCGGCACATGCCGGACGGCAGCCGCATGGCACCTGGACATTCACGGTCAAGTGCGGTGTCTGCCGCATCCGCTTCGGTATCTCCTTCAGTCATATTTGTAATCTTCTCTTGAGGGATATATCCCACAAACAAGGCCGTCTTTCAATCTCGGACATCAGCAGCTCCGTGTCATGATAATTTAAATTAGCCATAATCCTGAAATTTAAATGCAGATGTTTGTTGTACAGAGGTATATAGAATTAATATGTAAGACACTTACATTTTCAATGTACATTAATTGAAAGTTCATAAGATTTAAAATATAGTGCATTCCAGCTTTTCCAATGATGCAGACAAAGTGGTCGCGTGCCCTTCCTCCCAGTGTTGACAGATAGCTATCCCTCGCCACGCGGGAAACACCGCATGTGTGAAGGCGCCCATAGCAACACATGACCACCGAAACCGTTGTGCGGTCTTGCTGGCAGTGCGGCAGGGTGCGGCTGTCTTGCCGCTCCGGCCTCGTGTGAATGCACCCACAAGAGTCAATGTAAAGCTAAACCGTGCGGCATGTGCCGGACCGGCAAAAACCGCTCGTGTGAAAGACCTAAAGGCTGGAAATTTGAGTTGAAAGAGACAGGGAAATCGGTAGGTTGAAAATAATGTCGCCCTCAGATGGTTAAGTCCCAACTCTAAGGGTCTGCATGAGAGGGGCTGCCAAGTTATCCAAAGGTCCAGTGCCCATACAGCATAATGATCCAGTTTGCCAATACAGAATTATTACTCATCTTGTTTTAGTATTTTGCATCATCGGTCCCTAAGAGGCTAATATTAAGAGGGCCGTGACGTGTTACTCTTTCCCAGACCCACTTTTGCCCCTCTTGAGCCCCCCTCCCCTCCCTCCCTCTTTCCATAGATATGTCACTTCTTGCTTTTTACTTCCTCTATTTTTTTCTCTTCTCATTCTGATCATCCCTGTATCTATCCATCTATCTATTTACCTATCTATATCTATCTGTGTTATATAGTAGGCAACATTAGACCCTCAGTAGGCCTACCTTGCCTTTACTGACCGCTTATCAGACTCAATTTAGCAAGCCAAACTTGACATGTGATAATAATAATAATAATAATAATAATAATAATAATAATAGTAATTCTTGTAACTAAATAAATGAAAAAAAAAAATGAAAACCCTTCTGACCCATTTTACTTTTGTGTGACTAAGTAAACATTAATGCCAGTGTTAATATATTGGGCCTAATTTATCATGTGTGTGTGTGTGTGTGTGTGTGCGTGTGTGAGAGTGAGAGAGTGTGTGTGTGTGTGTGTGTTTGTATGTATTTACCTAGTTGTATTTACCTAGTTGTAGCTTTACAGGGCCTGGGCTTACGCTCGTGTGGTCCCGTCTCCGTATGTGTGTGTGTGTGTGTGTAAAATGTCCCCCTCTGCCACCCCCCTCATCACCCTCCCAGTCTGGCAGCCATCAATTATAGGAATCATCAGTCCAGGTCTATTATTATCATTATTATTACTATTATTATTACAGTATCAAAGTCTGTTAAGTTGTCGCTATTCTTTTCCTCCTCCTTCCTTCTACCTCTTCCTCCTTTCTCCTCTTCTTCTTCTTTGGGCCTATCATCAGCAACCTCAAACTCTTAAAGCACTGTTGGCCTACTGTAAGGAAACTATTATTTACATATATATTCTCTCTCCCAGTTAAGTTCTCACTATTCCTTTCCACCTTTCTACCTCTTTTTTCTTTCTCCTCTTCTTCTTCTTTGGGCCTATCATCAGCAACCTCAAACTCTTAAAGCACTGTCGGCCTACTTTAAGGAAACCAACACCAAGCTCAGGTTCATCACAAGGAATTTTGAGTTAGGGCGCAAGTAGTCATGCTGTCCTTGTACATACTTGATGAGACCTCACCTAGAATATGCAGTACAGTATAGGCACCTCTCTTATAATGTGCAGTGCAGATGGAGACCTTACTTGGAATATGTAGTGCAGTTGGAGACCTTACTTGGAATATGTAGTGCAGTTAGAGACCTTACTTGGAATATGTAGTGCAGTTGGAGACCTTACTTGGAATATGTAGTGCAGTTGGAGACCTTACTTGGAATATACAGTGCAGTTGGAGACCTTACTTGGAATATACAGTACAGCTTGGGTCACTAATCTTAAAGTGTATATATATGTGTTAGGTGTGTATGTTCTTTCCCTCCCTCTCACATGGTCACACACCCTCCTTCCCACACCCTTTCCCTCCCGCCCTTCCCCCTCCCTGCCTCCCCCACCCCCAGCGTTAACCCCCACCCCCCTTTCACCCACAGATTTGCCGTGGCGGAGAGAAAGACCAAAGAATCTTCAGCTAAACTCAACCACCACCACCACCATCAACAACAACAGGAATAACAAAAACAACAACAACAACACTCCGACTCCCACCCCTACCACCCCGCCCCCTCCTCTCACCCCTCCACCTTCATCATCATCCTCCTCCACTTCATCCTTTTTCTCCTCCTCTTCCTCCTCCTCCTCCTCTTCCTCCTCCTCCTCGGAGAAGCGTATGACTCCAGAGAAGAGGAAGAGTAGAGGCGTGAGTGTGGAGGAGAAGGAGGAGAAGAGGAGGAGCTGTGAGATGGAGGGAGGAGGTGGAGGAGGAGGAGGGTGGACGCCTCCTACTCGCACCTCCATAACCTTAGGGACAGGTGAGTGACTACTTCCTCTTCTTTTTCCTCTTCTTCTTTTCCTCTTCCTCTTCTTTTTCCTCTTCTTTTCCTCTTCCTCTTCTTTTTCCTCTTTACCTTGATTTTTTTTTCTTTTCTGTTTTTCTCTTCCTCTTGTTCTTCTTCCTCCTGTCCTCTTCCTCTTCTTTTTCCTCTTCTTCTTTTCCTCTTCCTCTTCTTTTTCCTCTTCTTCTCTTCCTCTTCTTTTTCCTCTTTTTACCTTGATTTTTTTTCTTTTCTGTTTTTCTCTTCCTCTTGTTCTTCTTCCTCCTGTCCTCTTCCTCTTCTTTTCCCTCTTCTTCTTTTCCTCTTCCTCTTCTTTTTCCTCTTCTTCTCTTCCTCTTCCTCTTCTTTTTCCTCTTTTTACCTTGATTTTTTTTCTTTTCTGTTTTTCTCTTCCTCTTGTTCTTCTTCCTCCTGTCCTCTTCCTCTTCTTTTTTGGCCTTTCCTCTTGATTTTTTTTTCTTTTTTCTTATCCTTATTCTTGTCTTTTTCTTCTTTTTCTTCTTCTTCCTCTTCCTCCTCTTATTTACCTTTTTCCATTTTGATTTCCTCTTCTATATATTTTTCTCCTTTACTTTTTAATTCATAAGGTCAATAAAGGTAACTAATTATAAGGTTATTAGGTCAGTGATGGACAGGTAAAAAAAGTGTTAATTAATATACATCTACTAATAATATACATACACTTAAGTTACTCTTCAATAGGCACTTGTTAACTCTTGGCTAATACTCACTTTTAATATAACAAAGTGTGTGTGTGTGTGTGTGTGTGTGTGTGTGTGTGTGTGTGGGTGTGGGTGTGTGTGTGTGTTCATTGATCTTTCTCTTTTCATTCTTTTTTTCTTTTCTCATTTTTTTTCTTTTCTTTCATTTTCCTCTTTCCATTTTTTTTTCTTTTTCTTTATCTCATTTTCTTTTTCCTTTCTTTAATTTCCCTCTTTCTCACTTTCTTCCTCTTTTCATTTTTTTTTTCTCTATCTCATTTTCTTTTTCCTTTCTTTCACTACCCTCATTCTCACTTTCTTCCTCTTTTCATTCTTGTTTTTCATTTATTTTTCTCTATCTCATTTTCTTTCATTTCTTTAATTTCCCTCTTTCTCACTTTCTTTATCCATCTTTTCTCCTTGTCTACTTTTCGTGCCTGTGTGTGTGTGTGTGTGTGTGTGTGTGTATTCAAGCGCCGTGTCTGTTGTGTTGACCTCAAGCCTTCCCTCCGCTGTCCAGGTGTTTCGGGGAAGAGGGACGTCCCACGCTTGCTCAGGTAGGCCCAGGTGCGGGAGGGGGGGGGGAAGGGGAGCACGAGAGGGAGGGCGGGGGGCACGTGAGGGAGGGACAAGGCTTCTGCACCATGGATGTGAAATGCACTCATGGGAACCCAACTAACCTCCTCTGTGGCCTTGGGAAATAGTTAATAAAATAAAAACAGAAGTGCCGGAGAATATGGACCGGAAGAGTGAGAGTAAGGCAGTATATACCCTGTCAGGAAGAGCATTCAATCTTAACTTGGCAGCTTCGGCGGACCCCGTTTGGGGCTCGGCTCAAAACCCCTAATTCGAGCTAATTGTAGGCGGTGGCGGCATAGAGCAACCCACCATGCATGCCCTGGGTCATTGTGGTGGGTGAGTGATCTTGAGGTGGGCTTATTTGTCATAGGTGGTGCTGTAAGGTCATGGCAGACTGAATTAGCTATCCATACAGTAATCACTTGTCAAATTCTCTATAGTAGACAACAAGCGACTCTCGGCTAGATGCCACGCGTCACGAGACTGTTTATTTTGTAGCAAACACCACCCAAAAACAATGGAGTTTGAGTATAAGTAAACATATTTAACGGCTTTACAGTTATGAGAGGAGTACTCTGATGTACGTTAAATCCTCTTTTCTTAGTCTCAAAATGCAGTGTAATGTTTACGTTTCTCGGCCACCTCTCGGCTTTCCCATAGCCAAAGCCCACGGGTTAAACTTCAAACCACAAGGCCTTCAAGAAACAGTGATCTTATGTGAAATTGGGTAAAGCAAAAACTGTAAGGTGAAAAAAGAAGTTTATCCCGTCTGCTGCGATTGGCACAGATTTGGCCTTCACTGGTAGCCTGGTAACATACACTCCCAGGTCTTTCTCTGCCTCTGTGGTGGATAGTGGAGTGTTTCCCATGTGGTATTGGTATGCTGGATATCCCTTCACTGGTAGCCTGGTAACATACACTCCCAGGTCTTTCTCTGCCTCTGTGGTGGATAGTGGAGTGTTTCCCATGTGGTATTGGTATGCTGGATATCCCTTCACTGGTAGCCTGGTAACATACACTCCCAGGTCTTTCTCTGCCTCTGTGGTGGATAGTGGAGTGTTTCCCATGTGGTATTGGTATGCTGGATATCCCTTCACTGGTAGCCTGGTAACATACACTCCCAGGTCTTTCTCTGCCTCTGTTGTGCATAGTGGAGTGTTTCCCATGTGGTATTGGTATGCTGGATATCCCTTCACTGGTAGCCTGGTAACATACACTCCCAGGTCTTTCTCTGCCTCTGTGGTGGATAGTGGAGTGTTTCCCATGTGGTATTGGTATGCTGGATATCCCTTCACTGGTAGCCTGGTAACATACACTCCCAGGTCTTTCTCTGCCTCTGTGGTGAATAGTGGAGTGTTTCCCATGTGGTATTGGTATGCTGGATATCCCTTCACTGGTAGCCTGGTAACATACACTCCCAGGTCTTTCTCTGCCTCTGTGGTGGATAGTGGAGTGTTTCCCATGTGGTATTGGTATGCTGGATATCCCTTCACGGGTAGCCTGGTAACATACACTCCCAGGTCTTTCTCTGCCTCTGTGGTGGATAGTGGAGTGTTTCCCATGTGGTATTAGTATGCTGGATATCCCCTCTCAAGATGCAGGACTTTACATTTTCCTTCATTGAATTGTAGCAGCCACTTTCTATTCCATTCCTGTAGCTTGGTGATGTCTTCTGGTAGGAAATCCACAGTCAAGGGGTTAAATGAAATGTTATGGTACTTTGCCTCAGACTTTCACAGGACTCGGAGACAGGTGGTGGTCAAGGATGGGCCGAGAGTAGAGTTAGGGACACGAGATCAGTTTCAGAAGTCACCAAGGGAAGAGAGAAGGGGGAAGGTGTAGGGTGTGTACTTATGTGTGTGTGTGTGTGTGTGTGTGTTTTGCTTGCCCTTGACTACACACACACACACACACACACACACAGCACAGCACAGCACAGCACAGCACTCTTCAGCACACCTCAGCACCTTTTTCTTCCTAGTGTAGCACATTCACATTCCTGCACCTGTTTTTTTTTTTTTTTTTTTTGTGTGTGTGTGTGTGTGTGTGTGTGTGTGTGTGTGTGTGTGTGTGTGTGTGTGTGTGTGTGTGTATCACCTGTGCAGCACCTATGTCACACTCAGCACCTGTTGAAGCTCTTTTAGATCAGCACTTTGAAGATACAGACAGTAAGCTTATGACGGTAGCACTAGTCAGCACTTAGGTCACCACTGCATGCAGACTACCAACTTACTATTGTACCTGTGTGTGTGTGTGTGTGTGTGTGTGTGTGTGTTTAAGAGAGAAAGAGAGTGTTTTGCTACACACGCCTTGTTCTTTGGGTGTATTCCTATATAACAATGGTGGTGGTGGTGAGGCTTTTTGTTTTGTCTTCTTAGATCACTTATGTAGTGTGTGTGTGTGTGTGTGTGTGTGTGTGTGTGTGTGTGTGTGTGTGTGTGTGTGTGTGTGTGTGTGTGTGTGTGTGCAGCCACTTATCCCCCTCCCCCTCCCCCCATCAGGAGCCGTGAGGGCGGCGCGCCAGCTGGTGGCGGGTGTGGAGCAGCTGCTGGACGCCGAGATGGCAGACTTGCGGCGCCGCACGGCCGCGGCGTCCTCCCGCATCCGACTCCTGGGGCGGAGTGACGACCCGCCCCGCCACACAGCCCACCCCGCCCCTGCCCCACCCACCACCACCCCCGGCCCAGAGCGTGACACCCACACCAGGCTGATTCGGCCACCCCGTGGGGGTGTAGGGGCCGCACGACCCGCCCCAGGGGAGGCCGGCCGTGCCCGCAGTGAACCGCCGCTGCCCGCCGAGGAGGGCCTGTACCGTGCCCGCTCCTGCCCGGGTTTGCCACGCCCCGCAGGGCCACGCGAGGCTGAGGCGGGGCCGCCCTCTGATGCCCAGCTGGTGCGGCTGCGCGGCCCACGCGGGGAGGCACCCCGCCCCCCGCCCCTCAACAGGTACTCCTGTGGTGCCCTGGACGGTGCGCCGCCGCCCGCCGCGGCCGCCATCGCCGCCACCTTTGAGTCCTGCCCAGACTTCAGCAGCCTGCGCCAGTGTGTGCGGCGCGGCGACTCACGACACTCCTCCTCCTCCTCCCTCTCCTCCACCCACTCCTTCACCAGGCTGCTGCAGGTGTCCTGAGGTGCTGCCCACACCTCCACCACCACTATCACCATCACCACCACCACCACCACTGCCTGGCCCCGGTGTGTGTGGCACCACCACCAGCGGGTGTACGTTACCACGCTGCCTCCACCACTGCTGCCCAGCCCCGGCCTGTACATACGTAGGAATATTTGATGACTTAAATTATTCACCGGGAAGGACTGAGCCTGCGGCCGTGACCTGCACTGTACATAGTGAAGAGGCGGCACACACACACACACACACACACACACACACACACACATGAGGGTTAAGTTTCATGTACTTAAGTTAACCTTGAGATGCAGGGAAACAGTCAGTCATTCACACACACACACACACACACACACACACACACACACGAGTAATTATTCACTTTCATCTACACACCTGGTTCTTGTTACCTGTGTGCGTGTGTGTGTATAAATATGTGTGTGTGTGTGTGTGTGTGTGTGTAGGTGACAATAAACGATGAGTGATATTTTCTCATAACTGTTAAGCACTTACCTTCCACACACACACACACACACACACACACACACACACTTAACAATACGCCTTCTACTACTTGGTGATGTGTTTAATACTGTGAAATAAGTAAGTATGATGTGTATTTGTCAATATACATATAATATTTATGATAACTATTTATATGGGAAAGGCGAAGAAGCAAGGATGGACGTGTGTGAAAAGGCAGAGTAATTAGTGTTATTATTATTATTATTTTTATTATTATTATTGATTTATATAGTAGATGGAAACATTGACTTTATTTTCATGTGTGTGTTTACTTTACTTCTTTATGTCTAACTAATGTGGAGTGAATGGAAGTGTGTTAAGGAGATGTTGTCGTCATTGAAGAAAAAAGGTTGAAGAAGATGAAGAAGAAGGAAACAAAGACAAAGATGAAAGGAAGAAAGGTTGAGAGAATGACCAAGAAGAAGAAGAAGGAAGAGAAGAAAAAAGGTTGAAGAAGATGAAGAAAAGGTGAAGGAGGAAAAGAAGAGAAGAGAAGTAGGATGAACAAGAAGGAAATGAAGAAAAAGATGAAGAAAGGAAGAAAGGTTGAAAGAATGACCAAGAAGAAGAAAAAGTAGAAAGAAGAAGGAATAGAAGAAAAAAGGTTGAAGAAGAAGGAAAAGAAGAAGGAACAGAAATATTGGATGATTGAGAGGAATAAAAAAAAAATTGAAAAAGATTAAGAAAACAAAACCGCAAAATTTAAGGTGAACAAAAAGAAAAGGAGAAAAAAAAAGGAAGAAAAAGAAAAGTATAAGTGAAAAGATAAAAAGTTTCCATATTAGAGAAAGTTTGAATATTTGTCTTACTTTTTTTCTTGAAGGAGTGAAGAAAAAAAATATTTGAGTTTGGCTTTTCAGTGAGAGATTTGCGATATTTTTTTTTTTTTTTTTTTTTTTTTTTTCCGGAACGAGAGAAAAAAATATGTAAGCCGGCAACCGAAGGGAAAAGACTCGCTCGTAAGTACAACAAACAAACGGACAAACAAACAAACAAACAAACGTATAAGTGGAAGAATCAAGTGACGACATTTGTGTGTGTGGATCAGTCGTGTACAAACAAACAAACAAACAAACAAACAAACAAGGACAGGTGGACTCGCTGCCGCTCCACACGCATTATAATTATGTTTTTTTCTTGTTTTTTTCTTGTTTTTTGAAATATTGAAAAAAAAGACAGATTTTTGGGGAACTTTTTTTTTTTTTTTTTTTTTTCATATTTTTCCTCTCAATGTATTTTTTGCCTTGTCTACATTTACTTCTTTTTTTTCACAAATTTCAATCATTATTTTTCTTTAGATGGAGAAATTAGTTACGTCTTTGTAGCTACAGCAACCCATAACCTCCACCAGCCACCATTAAATTTCACTTCACCATAATGTAACTTCCTCTCCTCTGTCTACACCATTAACTACTCAGAACTCATCACTAACTCATAACTTCACCATCCATTCATAACTTCAACTCCTCTGTCTGAACTTCACCATTCTGTAACTTCCACTCCACTGTCTACACCATTAACTACTCTGAACTTATCACTAACTCATACCTTCACCATCCATTCATAACTTCAACTCCTCTGTCCAAACTTCACCATTCTGTAACTTCCACTCCACTGTCTACACCACTAACTACTCTGAACTCACCACTAACTCATAACTTCACCATCCATTCATAACTTCAACTCCTCTGTCCAAACTTCACCATTCTGTAGCTTCCACTCCACTGTCTACACCATCAACTACTCTGAACTTATCACTAACTCATAACTTCACCATACATTCATAACTTCAACTCCTCTGTCCAAACTTCACCATTCTGTAACTTCCACTCCACTGTCTACACCATCAACTACTCTGAACCCATCACTAACTCATAACTTCACCATCCGTTCATAACTTCCACTCCACTGTCTACACCACTAACTACTCTGAACTCATCACTATGTCGTAACTTCACCATCCGTTCGTAACTTCAACTCCTCTGTCCGAACTTCACCATTAACTTGTAACTTCACCATTCTGTAACTTCCACTCCTCTGTTTACACCATTATCTACTCTGACTCATCACTAACTCATAACTTCACCATCCGTTCACAAATTCAACTCTGTCCGAACTTCACCATTAACTTGTAACTTCACCATTCTATAACTTCCACTCCTCTGTCTACACCATAAACTACTCTGAACTCACCACTAACTCATAACTTCACCATCCATTCATAACTTCAACTCTGTCCGAACTTCACCATTAACTCGTAACTTCCACTTTTCTAACCTCACCATCACCACACCCATTCACCACCAAGTGTGTATAACCTCCGCATCACCACATCCGCTTCACCCTAACTCCACCACCACTTGAGGCTAACACAACACAAAGATTAAGACCCGTGTTCTCAGATGCTTTCGGCCTCCACAACAAGTATTTCCGAAGGCCACAAAGGAGGGTAGTCGGGTTCTCATAAGTGTTTTTTCGTAATCATGGTGCAGAAGCCTTGTCAAACTATCACTAGGCTCATAAAACTACCCATGGAAATGTTCTAACACAACCTCAATGAAAGCCTTGTCAAATTATCACTAGGCTCATTAAACTACCCATGGAAATACTAACACAGCAACCTCAATGAAAGCCTTGTCAAACTGTCACTAGGCTCATAAAACTACCCATGGAAATACTAACACAACAACCTCAATGAAAGCCTTGTCAAACTGTCACTAGGCTCATAAAACTACCCATGGAAATGTACTGACACAACCTCAATGAAAGCCTTGTCAAACTATCACTAGGCTCATTAAACTACCCATGGAAATACTAACACAACCTCTATGAAAGCCTTGTCAAACTATCACTAGGCTCATAAAACTACCCCTGGAAATGCTAACACAACAACCTCTATGAAAGCTTTGTCAAACTATCACTAGGCTCATAAAACTACCCATGGAAATACTAACACAACAACCTCTATGAAAGCTTTGTTAAACTGTCACTAGGCTCATAAAACTACCCATGGAAATACTAACACAACCTCAGTGAAAGCCTTGTCAAACTGTCACTAGGCTCATAAAACTACCCATGGAAATACTAACACAACCTCAATGAAAGCCTTGTCAAACTGTCACTAGGCTCATAAAACTACCCATGGAAATACTAACACAACCTCAATGAAAGCCTTGTCAAACTATCACTAGGCTCATTAAACTACCCATGGAAATACTAACACAACCTCAATGAAAGCCTTGTCAAACTATCACTAGGCTCATTAAACTACCCATGGAAATACTAACACAACCTCAGTGAAAGCCTTGTCAAACTGTCACTAGGCTCATAAAACTACCCATGGAAATACTAACACAGCAACCTCTATGAAAGCTTTGTCAGACTATCACCAGGCTCATAAAACTACCCATGGAAATGTACTAACACAACCTCAATGAAAGCCTTGTCAAACTATCACTAGGCTCATAACACTACCCATGGAAATACTAACACAACTACCTCTATGAAAGCCTTGTCAAACTATCACTAGGCTCATAAAACTACCCATGGAAATACTAACACAACCTCAATGAAAGCCTTGTCAAACTCTCACTAGGCTCATAACACTACCCATGGAAATACTAACACAACCTCAATGAAAGCCTTGTCAAACTCTCACTAGGCTCATAACACTACCCATGGAAATACTAACACAACAACCTCTATGAAAGCCTTGTCAAACTATCACTAGGCTCATAAAACTACCCATGGAAATACTAACACAACAACCTCTATGAAAGCCTTGTCAAACTATCACTAGGCTCATAAAACTACCCATGGAAATACTAACACAACCTCAATGAAAGCCTTGTCAAACTATCACTAGGCTCATAACACTACCCATGGAAATACTAACACAACAACCTCTATGAAAGCCTTGTCAAACTATCACTAGGCTCATTAAACTACCCATGGAAATACTAACACAACAACCTCTATGAAAGCCTTGTCAAACTATCACTAGGCTCATTAAACTACCCATGGAAATACTAACACAACCTCAGTGAAAGCCTTGTCAAACTGTCACTAGGCTCATAAAACTACCCATGGAAATACTAACACAGCAACCTCTATGAAAGCCTTGTCAAACTATCACCAGGCTCATAAAACTACCCATGGAAATACTTCACTCAACAACTTAACCTCAACGAAAGCTTTATTGAATGTAGGTGTTCTTGTGAGCCCCGAAACGTCTGAGAATACGGGAGTTAAGTTAAAAATGCGTCTAGGAAAAACACGCGCTTGGCATTACCCGTCATCCCTGAGGCTTAAACTGATGCTAAGTTGTAGGCATAGTAGTTTATAAGTGCTAAAAGAAGTGTAATTTACGTAAACCCTCTGAGGCTAACTGGGCTATTACTACTATTATTTTTTTCATTATTATTATTGTTATTTAGCGAAGCGTGGCAACGGGCTGTGACGCTTTGCTGAGATTAGTGGCTGAAAAGGAAAATACAGAAAGGAACTGATTTAGAAAGAAAGGAAGAAAACAGGAAAGCGAGTGTGTAGGACAAATATAAGGAAGAAAAAAAATAATACAGTGAACTGGAACTTATTTTCATGTGTGTGTGTGTGTGTTTGTGTGTGTAAATGGACAGTGGTGTTTTTTTTTTCTTTATTTTTTTCCTGTTTTTTTTGTGTGTTTATTTTTTAAGCTGAGACGATGGAAACTCATTATTATTGTCATCATCATTATTATTATTATCATTATTATTATCATTATTATTATTATCATTATTATCATTATTATTATTATTATTATTATTATTATTATTATTATTATTATTATTATTATTATTATTATTATTATTATTGTTATTATTATTTTCCCTGTGAGGACGGCCTGTCGCACACCCTTACCTTACACACGGACACGGATCATCGCAAATACGTACTTGGTGAATAAAATAAATAATAAGAAAATATGATAAAAAATAAAATGTTACTTGATGTTCTGGCCTTTGATTGCTCTGTATATTCTTGTTTTTATTACTTATTTATTTATTTTATTTATTTATTTATTTTTTTTTTATTTTTTTTTTTTTTTTTAGGGAAGATGAGGTTGTTTTATTGTTTTTATTATCAGTTATTTTCTTTTCTTTTTTTTTTCTTTCTTTTTTCTATGTACAATTTTTTTTTCTTTTTTACTTTTAATTTCTCCAACTACTACTACTACTACTACTACTACTACTACTACTACTCCTATTACTATTTTTCTTTTCTTTTTTTCCCAATACACTCTCGGATATGGTAGAAATGCTCTCTCTCTCTCTCTCTCTCTCTCTCTCTCTCTCTCTCTCTCTCTCTCTCTCTCTCTCTGACATCATTAAATTTCACCATAAAACAGATATCAAGAGAGAGAGAGAGAGAGAGAGGTTCCATCCCTACATCCTCCTTCTTATCAATCTTGTTTTTTCCTTCCTTTTGTCCTTCTATTTACTTCCGCCACCATCACGCCTCCAATATCTAGGCCTCTCACATTCTGCCGCAGTGCCGAGGGTGTCATACGGGTGCCTACACAGTGCCTGGAGAGAGAAGAAAGCCTCGTATAGTGCCAATCTCAGGGGCAGTCTATGTACGGTGTTGGGAGCCTTGAGATCGCTTCTGCTTGGGGTTCAGAAGATGACGTGTGAATCGCTGTGTATGTGTTGCTTCTGCCAAGGTATGTTTAATTTGAGGTAAAAAAAAGATCATCTCTATCCTCCATTCATCTTTCACTTATAAAAAAAGATCATCTCTATCCTCCATTCATCTTTCACTTATAAAAAAAGATCATCTCTATCCTCCATTCATCTTTCACTTATAAAAAAAGATCATCTCTATCCTCCATTCATCTTTCACTTATAAAAAAAGATCATCTCTATCCTCCATTCATCTTTCACTTATAAAAAAAGATCATCTCTATCCTCCATTCATCTTTCACTTATAAAAAAAATCATCTCAATCCTCCATTCACCTTTCCTTTCCCTATCTTTCCCTTCTCTCTCTTTTTCTTTTTTCTCATTCCCTTTCCCCTTCTCTCCCTTTTTTCTTTCCCTTCTCTTTCTTCCTCTCCATTCACCTTTTCTTTCCCTATCTTTCCCTTCTCTCTCTTTCTCTTTTTCCTCATTCCCTTTCTTCCCCTTTCCCCTTCTCTCCCTTCCTTCTTTCTTTCCCTTTCTACTTTCCCTTCTCTTTCCTCCTCATTCCCTTTCTTCCTCTCCATTCTCCTTTTCTTTCCCTATCTTTCCCTTCTCTCTCTTTCTCTTTTTCCTCATTCCCTTTCCCCTTCTCTCCCTTTTTTCTTTCCCTTCTCTTTCTTCCTCTCCACCTTTTCTTTCCCTTTCTTTTCCCTCTCTCTTTCTCTTTTCTCTCATTCCCTTTCTTCCCCTTTCCCCTTCTCTCCCTTTCTTCTTTCTTTCCCTTTCTACTTTCCCTTCTCCTTCCTCCTCATTCCCTTTCTTCCTCTCCATTCACCTTTTCTTTCCCTTTCTTTCCATTCTCTCTCTTTCTCTTTTTCCTCATTCCCTTTCTTCCTCTTTCCCCTTCTTTCTCTTCTTTCTGCTTTCCATTCTTTCTTTCCTTCTCATTCCCTTTCTTCCTCTCATCATCTTCTCTCTATCCTCCATTCACCTTTCCTTTCCCTTCTCTTTTTTTCTCTTTTTCCTCATTCCCTTTCTTCCCCTTTCCCTTTCTTTCTCTTCTTTCTGCTTTCCATTCTTTCTTTCCTTCTCATTCCCTTTCTTCCTCTCATCATCTCTCTATCCTCCATTCACCTTTCCTTTCCCTTCTCTTTTTTTCTCTTTTTCCTCATTCCCTTTCTTCCCCTTTCCCTTTCTTTCCATTCTTTCTTTCCTCCTCATTCCCTTTCTTCCTCTCATCATCATCTCTATCCTCCATTCACTTTCCTTTCCATTCTCTCTTTCTCTTTTTTTTCTCTCTTCCCTTCTTCCTCTCAACATCCCTCAAACCTTCATCCTTCCCTCCTTTTTCCCTCTCTTTCCATCCTTTCTTTACTTTCTTCTTATTTCCCTTTTTTCCTCTCACCCTCATCTCTCCTCTCCTATCCTTCACCCCCTCTTTATTTTCCTTCATTCTTATTTCCTTTTCTTCTTTCACTTTCCTCCTCTTTTTCTCTTACCATCCCTCTCTTCCTCATCTTTCCTCTCCTTTCCTTTATCCCCTTTCTTTCCCTTTCTTCCTTTTTTCTTATTTCTCTTTCCTCCTTTCTCCTATTCCTCTTATCACTCCCTTTTCTTTCCCTCACTCTCATCCTTCCTTCTTTATTCCTTGTCTTCCTTCTCTTTTAGCTTCCTCTCCCTCTTCTACGCCCCTCGATCTCAGCATGTATGTAAACCTATGTAAATTCTCCCCTACAGATGACAAGCCTATCCTCTGCCTCTCCCTCAGCATCTATGTAAATCTATGTAAATTCTCCCCACAGATGACAATTAAGCCTATATCCTCTGCCTAGCCCTCAGCATCTATGTAAACCTATGTAAATTCTCCCCTACAGATGACAAGCCTATATCTTCTGCTTGGTTCTCAGCATCTATGTAAACCTATGTAAATTCTCCCCTACAGATGACAAGCCTATATCTTCTGCTTGGTCCTCAGCATCTATGTAAACCTATGTAAATTCTCCCCTACAGATGACAAGCCTATCCTCTGCCTGGCCCTCAGCATCTATGTAAACCTATGTAAATTCTCCCCTACAGATGACAAGCCTATCCTCTGCCTGGCCCTCAGCATCTATGTAAACCTATGTAAATTCTCCCCTACAGATGACAAGCCTATCCTCTGCCTGGCCTTCAGCATCTATGTAAACCTATGTAAATTCTCCCTTCAGATGACAAGCCTATCCACTGCCTAGCCCTCAGCATCTATGTAAATCTATGTAAATTCTCCCCTACAGATGACAAGCCTATATCTTTTGCTTGGCCCTCAGCATCTATGTAAACCTATGTAAATTCTCCCCTACAGATGACAAGCCTATCCTCTGCCTAGCCCTCAGCATCTATGTAAACCTATGTAAATTCTCCCCTACAGATGACAAGCTTATATCTTCTGCCTAGCCCTCAGCATCTATGTAAACCTATGTAAATTCTCCCCTACAGATGACAAGCCTATCCTCTGCCTGGCCCTCAGCATCTATGTAAACCTATGTAAATTCTCCCCTACAGATGACAAACCTATATCTTCTGCTTGGCCCTCAGCATCTATGTAAACCTATGTAAATCCTCCCCTACAGATGACAAGCTTATATCTTCTGCCTAGCCCTCAGCATCTATGTAAATCTATGTAAATTCTCCCCTACAGATGACAAGCCTATCCTCTGCCTGGCCCTCAGCATCCCAGCTCTCTGCATCCTCATCCTCGCTACCTTCTCCTCCGGGCTCTTACTCTACATCAGAAGTCCCAAAATCAAGTCCCTTAGACCCCAGCAGAACCCCCAGGAGACAGAGGGACGCAGGCAAGCCCCCCAGCGCGTCACCAGTCCCCCAGTGAATCCCCAGAGAAGTCTACCACAAGGAACAGTTAGTCAGAATCAGCCCCCAGCTCCCTTCACGCCATATCTAACAAGGAGTCAAATTAGTGTTATCCAGCAGACCTCGACCTCTTCTTCGCCGCCCCCAGCCCTCCCCATGCTCCCCAGTAACTCCCCAGCCCCGAATTTGGTCAGCTATGATAGTGTTAACAGCCTCTACGGGATTGAGGAATTGGATTTGTCATATGGTTAGTCTTTTCACGGGGGACTTTGCCATATTGTAAGGCCTTGTAGGGGGACTTTGCCATATTGTAAGGCCTTGTAGGGGGACTTTGCTATAGTATGAGTTTTTTTAAGGGGGGACTTTGCCATATTGTAAGGCCTTGTAGGGGGACTTTGCCATATTGTAAGGCCTTGTAGGGGGACTTTGCTATATTGTAAGGCCTTGTAGGGGGACTTTGCTATAGTATGAGTTTTTTTAAGGGGGGACTTTGCCATATTGTAAGGCCTTGTAGGGGGACTTTGCCATATTGTAAGGCCTTGTAGGGGGACTTTGCTATAGCGTGAGTTTTTTTAAGGGGGGGCTTTGCCATATTGTAAGGCCTTGTAGGGGGACTTTGCCATATTGTAAGGCCTTGTAGGGGGACTTTGCCATATTGTAAGGCCTTGTAGGGGGACTTTGCCATATTGTAAGGCCTTGTAGGGGGACTTTGCCATATTGTAAGGCCTTGTAGGGGGACTTTGCTATAGTATGAGTTTTTTTAAGGGGGGGCTTTGCCATATTGTAAGGCCTTGTAGGGGACTTTGCCATATTGTAAGGTCTTGTAGGGGGACTTTGCCATATTGTAAGTTTTAAGGGGGGGCTTTGCCATATTGTAAGGCCTTGTAGGGGGGCTTTGCCATATTGTAAGGTCTTGTAGGGGGACTTTACCATCGTGGCAGTTTGAAGGGGGGGCCTTGCCATATTGTAAGGCCTTGTAGGGGGACTTTGCCATATTGTAAGGCCTTGTAGGGGGACTTTGCCATATTGTAAGTTTTTAAAGGGGGGGTTGCCATATTGTAAGTTTTAAGGGGGGGCTTTGCCATATTGTAAGTCCTTGTAGTGGGACTTTGCTATAGTTTGAGTTTTTTTAAGGGGGGGCTTTGCCATATTGTAAGGCCTTAGGGGGTCTTTGCCATATTGTAAGGTCTTGTAGGGGGACTTTGCCATATTGTAAGTTTTAAGGGGGGGCTTTGCCATATTGTAAGGCCTTGTAGGGGGACTTTGCCATGTGCAAGTTTTTAAGGGGGTTGCCATAGTGTAAGGTCTTGTAGGGGGACTTTGCCATATTATAGGTTCTTTAAGGGGGGACTTTACCATATTGTGAGTTTTTAAGGAGGGGCTTTGCCATATTGTAAGTTATTGTAGGGGGACTTTGCCATATTGTAAATTTTTAAGGGGGGGCTTTGCCATATTGTAAGTTATTGTAGGGGGACTTTGCCATATTATAGGTTTTTTAAGGGGGGACTTTGCCATATTTTAAGGCCTTGTAGGGTGATTTTGCCACTGTAAATCATTAAGGGGTGACTTTGCCATAATTGTAAGTTCTTGTAGGGGAACTTTGATTGCCATATTGTAATGCCTTGTATGGGGTACGTCATTATATTGCGAGTCTTTGTACACATTTTAAGTTTTAAAGAGGGAACTTTGCCATATTTTAAGTTATTGTTGGGGGAATTTGCCACATTGTACGGCCTTGTATGGGGGACTTTATTATATTTTTAGTCTTTGTAGGCATATTTTAAGTTCAAGGGGGACTTTGCCATATTGTAAATCTTGAAGGGGGGACTTTGCCATACTGTAAGGAGAGGGAGTAACAAGAAAAAAAGTCAAACTGGAGATCAATGGATGAAAAGAGAACGATATACACGAAAAGAAAACGTAATAAGTAAAAAGAAAAAAAAATGTGACAAATAAGTTTTGTCCCCAACGAAATACCAAAAAAAAAAGTTTATATTATAGAAGTCAACTTTCATACTGAGAAAAAAATACAGGTCTCCTTAATTGCCAAAAAAAAATTAAAACCATGTAAAATAAAGCTATAAAACAAAAAAATAAGTTAGTGAATTATTAAAACCTCTTAGGCTCGTGGTTGCTATTTGTTTACATGTGGAAGGCGGCGCGTGGCTGCCTGTGTGGAGCGTCTGTTTTTTACCTGTTTTTCTGTAAGTTTATACCCATGTGCACCTGTATGGCCTTAATTAGTGTCTTAAAACTATACTGAAAAGGTTAATTGCTACTAGATAAGCGTAGACAAAGAGGGGGAAGAGCTATGAAGGATTTTGTTATGGGGTATTTGCTTACAAGGGAGGAAGTGACCGTTTGTTTTTACCTGTTTCTCTGTAAGTATATACCAATGTGCACCTGCATGGCCTTAATTAGTGTCTTATAGCTATACTGGAAAAGGTTTATCAGTAGTAGATAGGGGTAGATAAAGAGGGGGAGGAGATATGAGGGATTTTGTGACGGGGCCTTTGCTTGCGATAGAGGGAGTGACCATCTGTTTTTACCTGTTTCTCTGTAAGTATATACCAATGTGCACCTGCATGGCCTTAATTAGTGTCTTATAGCTATACTGGAAAAGGTTTATCAGTAGTAGATAGGGGTAGATAAAGAGGGGGAGGAGATATGAGGGATTTTGTGACGGGGCCTTTGCTTACGATAGAGGGAGTGACCATCTGTTTTCACCTGTTTTTCTGTAAGTACATACCTGTGTGCAGCTGTATGCCCTTAACCCATAAGCTTCGGGCTAGAGGACTATTGTCGTCCTCGCACCGAGCGGGCGGTGCTGATAGATTTTGTAAAATAGGTGTCTTTCATCAATGCCCCGTGTGGCAATTTCAAACGAAAACATAATAATTTATATTGTTTTTTCATCGCCAATCCTTCCTCTCCACGATTAAATAAATTTGAAGTGTCTACGTCGCAGCACGGCATAGATATGATGTTGGGAAGAGGTGCTATTTGTGGCCAAGCGTGCTTGCTTCGGATGGAGGGAACTCCTGCCACCTGACGCTTTTCTGTAAGTAATTCCCGTCACCCGACGCACACGGGTTAATTAGTGTCTTAAAACTATATTGTAAAGGTTAATTGCTACTAGATAAGTGTAGATAAAGAGGGGGGGAGATGTAAGGGATTCCGTGACGGGGCTTTTGGTTACGATAGAGGGAGTGACCATTTGTTTTTACCTGTTTCTCTGTAAGTATATACCTGTGTGCACCTGTATGGCCTTAATTAGTGTCTTAAAACTATACTTAAAAGGTTAATTGCTACTAGATAAGAGTAGACAAAGAAGGGGAGGAGATATGAGGGATTTTGTGACGGGGCTTTTGCTTATGATAGAGGGAGCGACCATCTCTTTTTACCTTTTTCTGTGTAAGTATATAATTGTGTGTAGCTGTATGGCCTTAATTAGTGTCTTAAAACTTTACTTGAAAGGTTGCTTAGTAGGAGATAGGCGTTGATAAAGAAGGAGAGAAGATACAAGTGATTCTGTGATGGGACCTTTGCTTATGATAGAGGGAGCGACCATCTCGTTTTACCTTTTTCTGTGTAAGTATAGATTTTTGTGTAACTGTATGGCCTTAATTAGTGTCTTAAAGCTATACTGGAAAGGTTTATTAGTAGTAGATAGGCATAGATAAAGAAGGAGAGAAGATACAAGTGATTCTGTGATGGGACCTTTGCTTATGATTGAGGGAGCGACCATCTCTTTTTACCTTTTTCTGTGTAAGTATAGATTTTTGTGTAACTGTATGGCCTTAATTAGTGTCTTAAAGCTATACTGGAAAGGTTTATTAGTAGTAGATAGGCATAGATAAAGAGGGAGAGGAGATGTAAGGGATTCTGTGATGGGGTATTTGCTTACGATGGATGGAGTGAGCATTTGTTTTTACCTTATTCTGTGTATGTATAGGTTTGTGTGTATCTGCATGGCATTAGTTAGTGTGTTCAAACTATACTGGAAAGGTTAATTAGTAGTAGATAGGCACAGGTAAAGAGGGAGAGGAAATATGAGGGATTTTGTGAAGGGGATTTTCTTTGGAAGGATGAAGTGACCATTTGTTTTTACCTGTTATTGTGTAAGTATATACCTTACCTGTGTTTACCTGTATGGATTTAATTAGTGTCTTAAAACTATACTGGAAGGGTTAAATAGTAGTAGATAGGCACAGGTAAAGAGGGAGAGGAAATATGAGGGATTTTATGAAGGGGATTTTCTTTGGAAGGATGAAGTGACTGTTTTTACCTGTTATTGTGTAAGTATATACCTTACCTGTCTTTACCTGTAGGGATTTAATTAGTGTCTAAAAACTATACTGGAAAGGTTAATTAGTAGTAGATAGGCACAGGTAAAGAGGGAAAGGAAATATGAGGGATTTTGTGAAGGGGATTTTCTTTGGAAGGATGAAGTGACCATTTGTTTTTACCTGTTATTGTGTAAGTATATACCTTACCTGTGTTTACCTGTATGGATTTAATTAGTGTCTTAAAACTATACTGGAAAGGTTAATTAGTAGTAGATAGGCACAGGTTAAGAGGGAGAGGAAATATGAGGGATTTTGTGAAGGGGATTTTCTTTGGAAGGATGAAGTGACCATTTGTTTTTACCTGTTATTGTGTAAGTATATACATTACCTGTGTTTACCTGTATGGATTTAATTAGTGTCTTAAAACTAATCTGGAAGGGTTAATTAGTAGTAGATAGGCATAACTTGAAAAGAGGCATAACTCAAAAAGTAGACATTTGCAATGGATATGAGATACAAAATCATGCAAGTCACTACATTTATCACCAGAAAAACATGAACCACGAAAGAAAATCGTTGGTTGGGTGAAACTGTAAATTGTCCGATTTGGTCAGTGTCTCAAAACTCTATATACCGGAAGTGTTAATTAATAGTAGATAGCCGTAGATAAAGAGGGAGAGGAGATAAAAGAGATGATGTGTTGGGAACTGACTGTTTTTACCTGTCTCTGTTTAAATATAGATCTGTGTGTACCAGTATGGCCTTATTTAGTATCATATAACTATACTGGCAGGGGTAAAAAGTAGTCAGTCAGTGTAGACAAAGGAGGAGAATAAATACAGAAGGAATATCATGATGGGGTTAAGTTTATATTGATAAACCGGTAAAGATTCGTTTTAATGACGTCACTAATTTTGAAATGCTGACTGCTTATTTCTGGACAAAATATAATGCTGTGTATCATGGAGGTAGTATTTTTTTCCGGAAATGACTAAAAGATTAACTTTTCAATGCCTTTTGTGGGCCCACCGCCACAGCCGCAAAATAGCTCTCAGAGAGGCTCAACTTGGGGGACCCGTGGGAAATCAGGGTTTTTGGGTGGGTGAGCATATTTAAGCCACTCCAACCAAACTTTATGACCTGACAGCTAATGGGAGGACTTCACCCCCCTCGACCCCTCTTCTAACCAAAGGGGGCTGCTGCTGCCCCCCCCCGGACCCTCACCCCCACATATGCGACTTATTTCTGTGAGCAGGTATTTTTCGCAACACTGGCTGGACCTCCGCCGCCAGAGGAGGCTACACTTTTTCAACAATAAAAAAAATAGTCCTTGAATTGGATTTTGAAAGCGTTTCCATGATTGTTGAACATTTGTAGAAAAGATATATGAAGAGCTAGTGATGTTTCATAAGGTACTAGGTAATGAAATACTGGCGCGGTACTAAAACGAATCTTAACCGACTAACCTCGCTTGCTTTACTGTGTTTTCTCATGTGATCTATTTATGCTCGGATATCTCATTTCTTGCATAACCAAATGCTCTTCTGTTGTTACATAATAATAATAATGTAAAAGTTATCAGCGTAGTTTTTCTTTGTTTTTCGTGTAGTTTGTCTTGGGTGGAGGATGTGGAGCAAGGAACAGACGTCATTGATAAGGACAGGAAGTGAGGCAGAGAAGATAGGTTTGTTTGTGATGAGAGAGAGAGAGAGAGAGAGAGAGAGAGAGAGAGAGAGAGAGAGAAGTCAACAGGTAAGAAATAGAAGGAAGAGGATAAAATCAGGAAATAAGAGAAGAGAAATAAAAATGAAGGTTATGTATGAAGGATGAAAGAGAATATAAATGATCATCTTACCCAATAAAACTAATAAAAAACTAACCATATGCATTTTTTTTTCTTTTTTATTTATTATTATTTTTATTGTTCAGCATTATTATTATTTAGTTTTGGTTATTTTATTTATAGGTTTCTTCTTCTTTTTTCTCTTATCTGCCTACTTTATTTTATTTATTTATTTATTTATTTATTTATTTATTTATTTTTTTTTTATCTATGTATCTATATGTCTCTCTGTCTGACATACCATACTGTACTATCTTACTAATTAACCAGCCTTATTATCAACTTACTAACTAATAAAGAACTAATCGTATGCGTTTTTCCCCTCAGACCTAACCTAACAAGACCACAGACTGACCGAGACCCCAGACCAGATACATAACAAAAATAAAGAACTAATCATATATATTTTTCCCCTCAGACCTAACCTAACAAGACCCCAGACCAGAAATAAAACAAAAATAAAGAAATAATCATATATATTTCTCCCCCTCAGACCTAACCTAACAAGACCACAGACTGACCAAGACCCCAGACCAAAAATATAACAAAAATAAAGAACTAATCGTATATATTTTTCCCCCTCAGACCTAACCCAACATGACCCCAGACCATAAATCAAAGAAATATAAGAAAACCTCTGAAGTCTGACCTCTTTTAACCCCTTCTGACCCCTCTTTTGACCTCTCTTTTGACCATTCTTCTCTACTTTTTTTTATAGGAGCAGGGCTAGTGTTTGTTTGTTTGTTTGTTTGTTTGTTTTTGGTCATTTTCTTCCCTTGAGTTGCTTCGTTTACCATTAAAAAAAATATATTATCGTTTCCTCCCCTCAGACCTAACCTAACAAGACCTCAGCTCCGCCCAGACCCCATAGCAGCCGGCAGCCATGGGGACGTCTTACCTGGAGGAGATGCGGAGCTACTTTGAGACACACAACAAGCAGAAGGAGTACGTGGGCCACAACTCTAAGGTCCACACCATCGGCTGGAACGCTGACGGCCGCCGCCTCGCCTCCGGCTCCTACGACAAGTGTGTGACCATCTTTGTGTTCGACGGACATCGCGACACTCTGGTGAGGGCCTCGGCGGGGGGTGTTGTTGTGGCTGTTTTTCTTCTTTTTCTTTTCCTTCTTGTTTTTCATATTCTTCTTCTTTGTCTAACATTTTTATTTTTTTATTATTTATTTATTTTATTTTATTTTTATTTTTTTCTTCTTTTTCACATTCTTTTATTCTTCTTGTCTTGTTCTTCTTCTTTGTCTAATGTTTTTATTTTTATTTGGCTATTTTTCTTCCTTTTCTTCTTCTTCCTCTTCTTTTTCACATTCTTCTTTTTCTTCTTTTTTTCATATTCTACTTATTCCTCTTGTTTGTCTTGTTTTTGTTCTTCTTTGTCTAACGTTCTTATTTTCTTCTTTTTCTTCTTCTTCCTCTTCTTTTTCATATTCTTCTCATTCTTCTCATTTGTCTTGTTCTTGCTCTTCTTCTTTCTCTACCTTCCTCCTATTCTCCTTATTCTACCCTCACACTATGCTCTTCTTCCTCTTCTTCCTCTTCCTATCGTTCTTCTTTCTATTCGTGTTTCTACTAATAATAAAACCACACACAAAACTAACTCTACCTCCCTCCTCTTCCACTTATTCTACCCTCATATTTCCCTCTTCATCCTCTTCCTCTTCTTCCTCTTTCTATTCCTGTTTCCACTATTAACAAAGCCTCACACAAAACTAACTCTACCTTCCTCTTATTCTGCTTATTCTACCCTCACTCTTTCCTCTTCCTCCTCCTCCTCCTACTGCACCTATTTCTCCCTGTGAATAACCAACATCTACACACATACTAACCCTTTCTCCCTTTTATTTACGCTGTTCCTCCCCTTCACACCAGCGTTGCCAGATTATCGTACTCAGAGCCGCCTATTTACTGCTTTCTGACCCACAACTACTGCAAAAGAACACCAATAATTAACCATTTAAACGATAACCATATATGAAGGCAGTTTTTGGGGTCTGAAATTGACAAACATAGGAGGCGGAGTACGGCAATCTGGCAACATTGCTTCACACCCACAGCGGAAGGACTACACCTACAAGGGACATGGCGACAGTGTGGACCAGTTGTGTTGGCATCCCACACACTCCGAGCAGCTCACTTCGGCCAGCGGGGACAAGACAGTGCGGATATGGGACACACGCACCCACAAGTGTTCCGCAACCATTACCACGAAAGGTGCGTCAGTTTGGGAGTATGGCGGGGTAGCTATGGGTTTGTTTATTAGAGTATTTGGCTTCTTTTTATTCATTTTCATTAGCTTTTCTTTATTTTTTCTCTATCTTTCAGTCTCGTTCTGTCTCTATCTGTTTTGTGCATTCATATATGTTTGTTTAAATGGGTTTTTAATATATGTGGAAAAATTTGGGCGGCTTTTCCGATACCCTATGCCCCTGTCCACCCAGCAGTGAATAGGTACCAGGTATTAATCAGGGGTTGTGTTCCGTCTCCTGGGATCTGTTCCCGTCTCCTATAATTCCTTCCCCTCCTGTCTCTCTCCGTCATATGACCACAGATGTTGCGCTGACTAAACGAAACTTTCCAACTTTCTTTCATTTTATATAATTATTTTTAACATCCTCTATACCACTGATTTTTTT
Organism: Eriocheir sinensis; assembly: GCF_024679095.1. Taxonomy (NCBI): domain Eukaryota; kingdom Metazoa; phylum Arthropoda; class Malacostraca; order Decapoda; family Varunidae; genus Eriocheir; species Eriocheir sinensis. Next base: position 6,324,128 of record NC_066558.1, read on the forward strand.
TTTTTTTGTGTGTGTGTGTGTTCATGTGTGTGTATGTGAGCCCCTTCCCTTCCACCACTCACTCACTTAGGCCTAACATCTTTATAATCACTAAGGTAAAAAAATATAAAAAAAAAACTCATCCCCTTCTCTGCAATGCCAAACCAAACAACAGACCTAACATTTATAATCACTAAGGTAAAAAAAGATAAAAAATAACCTCACCCCCTTCTCTGCAATCCCAAACCAAACAACAGACCTAACATCTTTAAAATCACTAAGGTAAAAAAAGATAAAAAAATAACCTCACCCCCTTCTCTGCAATGCCAAACCAAACAACAGACCTAACATTTTTATAATCACTAAGGTAAAAAAATATAAAAAAACTCACCCCCTTCTCTGCAACTCCAAACCAAACAACAGACCTAACATCTTTATAATCACTAAGGTAAAAAAATAAAAATAAATAACCTCACCCCCTTCTCTGCAACTCCAAACCAAACAACAGACCTAACATTTATAATCACCAAAGTAAAAAAATATAAAAAAAAACTCATCCCCTTCTCTGCAACTCCAAACCAAACAACAGACCTAACATTTATAATCACTAAGGTAAAAAAATAAAAATAAATAACCTCACCCCCTTCTCTGCAACTCCAAACCAAACAACAGACCTAACATCTTTATAATCACTAAGGTAAAAAAATAAAAATAAATAACCTCACCCCCTTCTCTGCAATGCCAAACCAAACAACAGACCTAACATCTTTATAATCACTAAGGTAAAAAAAAATTAAAAAATAACCTCACCCCCTTCTCTGCAATGCCAAACCAAACAACAGACCTAACATCTTTATAATCACTAAGGTAAAAAAAGATAAAAAAATAACCTCACCCCCTTCTCTGCAATCCCAAACCAAACAACAGACCTAACATCTTTATAATCACTAAGGTAAAAAAAAATTAAAAAATAACCTCACCCCCTTCTCTGCAATGCCAAACCAAACAACAGACCTAACATTTTTATAATCACTAAGGTAAAAAAATATAAAAAAATAACCTCACCCCCTTCTCTGCAATGCCAAACCAAACAACAGACCTAACATCTTTATAATCACTAAGGTAAAAAATTAAAAAAAATAACCTCACCCCCTTCTCTGCAATCCCAAACCAAACAACAGACCTAACATTTATAATCACTAAGGTAAAAAAAGATAAAAAAAAACTCATCCCCTTCTCTGCAACTCCAAACCAAACAACAGACCTAACATTTATAATCACTAAGGTAAAAAAAGATAAAAAAATAACCTCACCCCCTTCTCTGCAACTCCAAACCAAACAACAGACCTAACATTTATAATCGCTAAGGTAAAAAAAGATAAAAAAATAACCTCACCCCCTTCTCTGCAATGCCAAACCGAACAACAGACCTAACATCTTTATAATCACTAAGGTAAAAAAATATAAAAAAAACTCACCCCCTTCTCTGCAATGCCAAACCAAACAACAGACCTAACATCTTTATAATCACTAAGGTAAAAAAATATAAAAAAAACTCACCCCCTTCTCTGCAATGCCAAACCAAACAACAGACCTAACATCTTTATAATCACTAAGGTAAAAAAATATAAAAAAAACTCACCCCCTTCTCTGCAATGCCAAACCAAACAACAGACCTAACATCTTTATAATCACTAAGGTAAAAAAAAATAAATAACCTCACCCCTTCTCTGCAATGCCAAACCAAACAACAGGCCTAACATCTTTATAATCACTAAGGTAAAAAAAAATAAATAACCTCACCCCTTCTCTGCAATGCCAAACCAAACAACATACAAAAAAAATAACATCCACTAACACGGCAAAAATAAATAAATAAACTAACTATCAAGTGTATCAAGACTGGGGAGGGGGGGGGGGGCGGGGGTTAAGTACGACTATTACTACTACTACTACTACTACTACTACTACTGCTACTTCTTCTTCTTTGACTATCACTTATAAATATGAATGCAGTCTTTGTTGAGAACTATTACTATTACAACTAAAACTACTACTACTACTACTACTACTCCCAAAATTGACCTCTCTTTTGGCCACTTGTTACTTTTCTCTTTGTGGAAACAGCGATTAGCGGGCTTTTTTTTTTTTTTTTTTTTTTTTTTTTTTTGTTGCCCTTGAGCTGTATCCTTATTTTTTTTTTTTTTTTATTTTTTTTTTTTTACATCAATGGAGTCAGTTCAAGGGCATAAAAAAAAGGAAACAAATATGAAAAAAAAGCCTGCTACTCACTGCTCCTAAAAAGAGTTAGAGGAGCGGCCGAAAGACAGGTCAATTTCAGGAGCTGTAAAAAAAATAAATAAATAAATAAAAAATAATCTCAGCCCTTTCGCTTTCCCATCTCCCCCCAGGCGAGAACATCAACATCACGTGGTCACCGGACGGCCACACCATCGCCGTGGGCAACAAGGAGGACCTGGTCTCCTTCATCGACGTCCGCAGTCAGAAGATCCGTCACGAGCAGCAGTTCAAGTTTGAGGTCAACGAGCTCTCCTGGAACAACACCAATGACCTCTTCTACCTCACCAACGCGCAGAGTGGCCAGGGCTACATACACATATACAAGTAAGTGAGGGTATTATTTATTTATTAATGTATTTACTTATATATTTACTCATATGTTTATCTAGCTATTATATATTTACTCATCTTTATCTAGGCTTTTTTACACTGGAAGCAGATGAAGGGCAATGAAAAAAAAAGAAAATGTAGAAGTGATTGTAGTAGCAGTAGTAATAGGAGTATGAGTTGTAATAGTAGTAGTAGTAGTAGTTTTAGTTGTAATAGTAATTGTTCTCAGCAAAGACTACATTCATATTTATAAGTGATAGTCGCAGTAGAAAAAGTAGTAGTAGTAATAGTCGCACTTATCTAACCCCCCATCCCCCCTACAGTTACCCCGAGATGGAGCTGGCCCACTCCATCCACGCCCACCCCGGGAACTGCATCTGCATCAAGTTTGAGCCGCAGGGACGCTACTTCGCCACGGGCTCCGCCGATGCGCTGGTCTCCATCTGGGACGTGCAGGAGCTGTACTGCAAACGAACACTGCCCAGGTGTGTGTGTGTGTGTGTTGTATTTTTTTATTTATTATTTATTTTTTTACCTGGAGTCAGTAATGTTTTTGTGTCTACCTTGTTTTCTTGTCCTATACCCCCATATATTTCTACCTGTTTCTCTATTTATTTTTCCCTCCCCTTCTTTCTCATCCCCTTTCATCATCTCCCATTCTATACCCTTCTTTTTTTACCTGGAGTCAGTAATGTTTTTGTGTCTACCTTGTTTTCTTGTCCTATACCCCCATATATTTCTACCTGTTTCTCTATTTATTTTTCCCTCCCCTTCTTTCTCATCCCCTTTCATCATCTCCCATTCTATGCCCTTCTTTTTGTTTCACCTGAAGTCAGTAATGTTTTTGTGTCTACCTTGTTTTCTTGTCCTATACCCCCATATATTTCTACCTGTTTCTCTATTTATTTTTCCCTCCCCTTCTTTCTCATCCCCTTTCATCATCTCCCATTCTATACCCTTCTTTTTTTACCTGGAGTCTAGTAATGTTTTTGTGTCTACCTTGTTTTCTTGTCCTATACCCCCATATATTTCTACCTGTTTCTCTATTTATTTTTCCCTCCCCTTCTTTCTCATCCCCTTTCATCATCTCCCATTCTATACCCTTCTTTTTTACCTGGAGTCTAGTAATGTTTTGTGTCTACCTTGTTTTCTTGTCCTATACCCCCATATATTTCTACCTGTTTCTCTATTTATTTTTCCCTCCCCTTCTTTCTCATCCCCTTTCATCATCTCCCATTCTATACCCTTCTTTTTTTACCTGGAGTCTAGTAATGTTTTTGTGTCTACCTTGTTTTCTTGTCCTATACCCCCATATATTTCTACCTGTTTCTCTATTTATCTTTCCCTCCCCTTCTTTCTCATCCCCTATCATCATCTCCCATTCTATACCCTTCTTTTTTTACCTGGAGTCTAGTAATGTTTTTGTGTCTACCTGGTTTTCTTGTCCTATACCTCCATATATTTCTACCTGCTTCTCTATTTATTTTTCCCTCCCCTTCTTTCTCATCCCCTTTCATCATCTCCCGTTCTATACCCTTCTTTTTTTACCTGAAGTCAGTAATGTTTTTGTGTCTACCTTGTTTTCTTGTCCTATACCTCCATATATTTCTACCTGTTTCTCTATTTATTTTTCCCTCCCCTTCTTTCTCATCCCCTTTCATCATCTCCCATTCTATACCCTTCTTTTTTTACCTGGAGTCAGTAATGTTTTTGTGTCTACCTTGTTTTCTTGTCCTATACCCCCATATATTTCTACCTGTTTCTCTATTTATTTTTCCTTCCTCTTCTTTCTCATCCCCTTTCATCATCTCCCATTCTATACCCTTCTTTTTTTACCTGAAGTCAGTAATGTTTTTGTGTCTACCTTGTTTTCTTGTCCTATACCCCCATATATTTCTACCTGTTTCTCTATTTATTTTTCCCTCCCCTTCTTTCTCATCCCCTTTCATCATCTCCCATTCTATGCCCTGCTTTTTGTTTCACCTGGAGTCTAGTAATGTTTTTGTGTCTACCTTGTTTTCTTGTCCTATACCCCCATATATTTCTACCTGTTTCTCTATTTATTTTTCCTTCCCCTTCTTTCTCATCCCCTTTCATCATCTCCCATTCTATACCCTCTTTTTTTCACCTGGAGTCTAGTAATGTTTTTGTGTCCACCTGGTTTCCTGTTCACCTTGTTTTCTTGTCCTATACCCCCATACATCTCAGCCTGTTCCTCTGTTCACCCATCCCTCCCCTTCTTTCCTATCTCCTTCATTATTCCCCATTCTATAACCCTCTTTTTTTTCACCTGGAGACTAGTAATGTTCTTGTGTTCACCTGGTTTTCTTGTCCTATACCCCCATTCATTTCTACCTGTTCCTCTGTTCACCCATCTCCCCCTTCTTTCCTACCCCCTTCATTATCCCCCATTCTATAACCTTCTTCAGTCACACACACACACACACACCTACACCCTCTACTCCTACAGTGTAACCCAAAAACTACAGACACGTCATCGAACTACAGTGCCGTACAGAATCTCTTAATCATTACCTAACCTTTACCTTCATCTCTGTTACTTATCTTCCACATTTCTTGCCTTCATTCTTTACCCTTCTACCTCTCTCTATCCACTCTTGTTATCCCATTCTTTCTTTCTTTTATATATACTCACATTTCCACCTCCCATTACTCACCCATACTCATCTGTCCCCCCAGGCTGGAGTGGCCGGTTCGGACTCTGAGTTTTTCGAGCGACGGGCAGCTCCTGGCGTCTGGGAGTGAGGACCAGGCTATTGACGTGGCCCATGTGGAGACGGGGGAGCAGGTCGCCCATATCAGCGTGGCCTACCCGACCTTCACGCTGGAATGGGTGAGTGTGGACATGGCTTGGGGATTTTTATTTATTTATTTTTATTTTTATTTTTATTTTTTTCATTGTGGTTTGTTTTTTATTCATTTATTGTCATTATTTTCATTTTTCATTTATTTATTGTTATTGTTTTCATTTTTCATTGTTTTTTTTTCTTTTTTATTTGTTTATTAATGTTATTTTCATTGTTTTTGTTATTTTTTATTGTTTTCTTCTGATTTTTCTCTTATCTGCCTAGTACTTATTTTTTTTATCTATGTATCTACTTGTCCCTCTGTCTGACTTACTATCTTACTAATTAACCATCCGTATTATCAACTTACTAACTAACCAACTAACTATCTTCTTAAGTAACTAACTCGTATACCTTTCTTACCTTCATTCTTTACCCTTCTACCTCTCTCTATCCACCCTTCCCCTTCCCCTCTTGCTTATTTACTAACTAACAAACTAACCGTCTATATCCAACTATTTCTCTCTCTCCCTCGGCAGCACCCCAAACACTTCCTGCTGGCCTATGCGTGTGACGACAAAGACGACCGCGACCGTGACCGCGACGCTGGCACAGTGAAGCTCTGGGGGCTGGGCGACCGTACATAGACACACACACACACACACACACACACACACACACACAGGCATGCACACACACATAAACACTGGTAAAGGTAAAGGTTAGATTAATTAGATAAGGTTCATTAAGTTGCACACACACACACACACACACACACACACACACACACACACACACAGGCATGCACACACACATAAACACTGGTAAAGGTAAAGGTTAGATTAATTAGATAAGGTTCATTAAGTTACACACACACACACACACACACACACACACACACACACACACACCGAAATCAGAAGTACAAGAAATAAAGTAAAAGCCAGGATTTCAATGTCATGTAAGCTTTGTATTTTATTATTACTACTATTTACAACAACCCAGATGAATACAAATAAAAATGTTTAATAAGAATATGATATCTACTTTACTACATGTTCTATTAGTATCTACCATTGCATTATCTATCTATCTATCTATCTATCTCAGGTGGCGAGGTATTGAAGGGGTGACTTAGCAACCCAGAGTGACTTATAGTTCTTCGCCCAATAAGAGAGAGACAGCAACTCTAGGTAAAGATTAAGAGATTTTGTATGGCACTGTAGTTAGAAGATGTGTCTGTTGTTTTTGGGTTGCACTGTAGGAGTAGAGGGTGTAGGTGTGTGAAGAAAGAGAGAGAGAGAGAGAGAGAGAGAGAGAGAGAGATTTAAGGACTAAAGAGAGAAAAAAAAAATCAGACTGAAGGAGAGAGATTTTCAGACTGAAGAGAGAGAGGGAGAGATTTTCAGACGAGAGAGAGAATTTTCAGATTGAAGAAATATAAATTCAGGCTAAAGAGAGAGAGATTTTCAGACTGGAGAGAGGAAGAGAATTTTCAGGCTGAAGAGACAGAAAAATTCAGGCTTAAGAGGAGAGATTTTCAGGTGGAAGAGAGAGAAAAAGATTTCCACCTAGCCCTCCGTGGTGCAGTGGATACCGTGCTTATACAGCTACTAATATAATCTATCAGAAATTAATAGTTTAGCCCAAAAATAGGATGGGTGCATAAACTAAATCCCCACCTAGCTTTATTCCAGACACTCGTAAAACAGACTTATGGCAGCATATTAGTGGTGGAGGTGATACAAAATTAGTAGAGTCTGCCGATTAATATGACCTTCACCTTTACCTGTATCAGAAAACGGAGAGGTTGAAAGGTAGACTGTGGAAGTATTGTTGATGAAAGTTGGTATGCAGCCCCGTAGAGATTGTATTCAAGAGGAAGAGGAAAGGATTTAGATAAAGTGATTGGGGATATATTAGAAGTGGAGGTGAGACATAATTAGTAGAGTTTACCAAATAAGACCTTCACCTTTACCTGCATCAGAAAACGGAGAGGCTGAAAGGTAGACTGTGGAAGTATTGTTGATGAAACTTGGTATGCAGCCCCGTAGAGATTGTGTTTAAGAAGAAGAGGAAAGGATTTAGATATGGGGATAAAAGATACGAGAATGGAAGTAAGAGATGAAAGGACTGGGATCGACGAGAAATATGAAGGAAGGGAGAAGAGGAAAAGGAAAAGAAGGGGGAAGTGAAAAGGAATGAAAAATTTGACAGACTCGGAAAACAGACTTATGGCAGTATATTAATTAATGGTGGAGGTGAGAATAAATTAGTAGAGTTTGCCACCAAATATGACCACTTTTACCTGCATCAGAAAACGGAGAGGCTGAAAGGTAGACTGTGGAAGTATTGTTGATGAAACTTGGTATGCGGCCCCGTAGAGATTGTATTCAAGAGGAAGAGGAAAGGAATTAAATAAAGGGATAGAAGATACGAGAATGGAAGGAAATATAAAGGAGAGAAAGTACTGGGATCAAGGAGAAAGATAAAGGAAGGGAGGAAAAGGAAACGCAAAAGAATGGGGAAAGGGAAAATCAATGAAAATTTTGACCTAACACCATTTGAATCCCGCCCTCGCCTCGCACCTGGCTGGCTACCTGCATACGTTAACCTACCTACGGATCACCTTACCTGTACTTACCTGTCTACCTTACATACCATACCAACCATTAAACATTCTACTTAGCCTGTCTCCCTATTCACTAACGTTACGAGAAGGTTTGGCAGAGAGAGAGAGAGGGAGATTAAAAGTAGAAAAAGAAGAATCGGAAGAAAAAAAGAAGAGTTATAGGAGGAGGAAGAAGAAGAAGAAGAAAACAAAGACGCTGTAGACACACGTTTTAAGGAGAGGGAAAGGAAAAAAGCAAAGTGTTAAGGTAGATTATAATTAAAGGGAAGGAGAGGATAGGGGAGTGTAGAGAGAGGGAAATTAGGTATAAGCGAAAAGTTGAAAAGGGGAAACTGAGGAGATAGTAGACGAGAAAGTGAGAGAATTCGAACTTTATATGTATTTCAACCTTATTTTATTCCTTTTAGTCTATGCTTGAAGATATTTAGTTTATGCATCAATCAATCAATCCTCTCCATATCTCTTCTACTTAACCAGCTGTTCTTTTGTTGTCATATATGTCCTGAAGAAATACTCAGTGCGGGGAAGGATGATAGGAAGAGGAGAGACAGGAAAAGAAGGAGGGATAGGAAGAAGGAGAAGAAAAGATGGAGGAAACGAGGGATATAGGAAGAGGAAGGACAAGAAAAGAAAGAGGGAAAGGAAGAAGGAGAAGAAAAGATGGAGGAAACGAGTGATATAGGAAGAGGAAGGACAAGAAAAGAAGGAGGGAAAGGAAGAAGGAGAAGAAAAGATGGAGGAAACGAGGGATATAGGAAGAGGAAGGACAAGAAAAGAAAGAGGGAAAGGAAGAAGGAGAAGAAAAGATGGAGGAAACGAAGGATGAAAAGAAAGAAGGAAGGAAGAGAAGAAAAGATGGAGAGATGGAAGGATAGATAGAGAAGGGGAAGAAAAGAAAAGAAAGGAAGGGAGAAGGAGAAGAAAAGATGGAGAAAGGAGTGAAAGGAAGAAGGAGAAGAAAAGATGGAGGAAACGAGGGATATAGGAAGAGGAAGGACAAGAAAAGAAAGAGGGAAAGGAAGAAGGAGAAGAAAAGATGGAGGAAACGAGGGATGGATGAAGGAAGAGGAAGACAAGAAAAGAAGGAGGGATAGGAAGAAGGAGAAGAAAAGATGGAGGAAACGAGGGATATAGGAAGAGGAAGACAAGAAAAGAAAGAGGGAAAGGAAGAAGGAGAAGAAAAGATGGAGGAAACGAGGGATGGATGAAGGAAGAGGAAGACAAGAAAAGAAGGAGGGATAGGAAGAAGGAGAAGAAAAGATGATGTAGGAAGAGAAAGACAGGAAAAGAAGGAGGGAAAGGAAGAAAGAGAAAAGAGGGAGAATTTAAGCGAAGGAAACAAAGGAGGAAGGGAAAGGAAGAAAAAGAGAAAATTGGGTGGAAGCGAGGGAAGAAAAAAATAGTGTTAGGTTACATTGCGAAAGAAGAAAACAAAATGCAATCGGAGAGAGAGAGAGAGAGAGAGGAACTAATCATATCCAAGAAAAAAAAACAATTGCCTGGATAATATTATAAAACACATCAACATGCCAGAAAAAAAATAGCCTACTAGTAGTCCAAAAAAATAGGAAGGGTTCATAAAATAGACCCGTATCCCCTTTTTTTACGATGGTGCTTGTTTACATGGACACAAAATACTTAGATTGGGACGTTATTATCATTTCCATTAACTTTTTATTATAATTACGATTCTTTTTCTTGTAATTCGTCTTATGGAAGGAATTATTAGATCTTGTTGTTGTTGTTGTTGTTGTTGTTGTTTATTTTTCTTAACATCACATCATCGTCATCATCAAGTTCGTCATTTCCTGTTGTTATGTTATCTCTCTCTCTCTCTCTCTCTCTCTCTCTCTCTCTCTCTCTCTCTCTCGCTTCCATCCTCTTTTCTCCCTTTTTCTTCCTTTCCCTTCCTCCTTTCTTTTTCTTCCTAAAACTTTCCTTCGCTTAAATTCTCCCTCTTTTCTCTTTCTTCCTTTCCCTCCTTTCATTCTTATCTTTTCTTTTCCTTAATCCCTCGTTTCTTCCATCTTTTCTTCTCCTTCTTCCTTTCCCTCCTTCTTTTCTTGTCTTTTCTCTTCCTATCCTTCCCTCGTTTCCTCCATCTTTTCTTCTCTTTCTTCCTTTCTCTCCTTCTTTTCTTGTCTTTCCTCTTCCTACATATCCTTCCCTCGTTTCCTTCCTCTTTCCTTCTCTTTTTCCTCCTTTCCCTTCCTCCTCCTTCATCCTTCTCTCCCTTCCTCCCTCTTTTTTCTCTTCCTCTCTCTCCCTCCTTTCATATCTTTCCTCTTCCTACATTCTTCCCTCGTTTTCTCTCTCTCTTTTCTTCTCTATTTTCCTTTCCTTTCCTTCTTTCATCTTTCCTTCGCTTTCTCCCTCTTCTTCCTTTCCTTCCCTCCCTTCTTTCTTATCCTTTCTCCTTTTCACTCTAGCGGCTATATAGTTTTCCTGAAGCATATTTATAAGTACATCAATTTTATCAGTGTGGTGGAGAAACGATATACCTATTTGCTATTACTTACAAATTGTCATTTTCTTCAACATTTCGACCCCCAAGCTCATATTCAACAAGGCTTTCGTGGGAGTTGTGGGCATTTCCAGGGGTAGTTTTATGACCCTGGTAGTAGTCTGACCCTTCTTCTGTACCGTGAACCTAAAAACACACATTTGACAAGGCTTTCGTGGGAGTTGTGTCCATTTCCAGGGGTAGTTTTGTGACCATGGTGACAGTCTGTCCCTTCTTCTGTACCATGAACGTAAACAAACACAATTGACAAGGCTTTCGTAGAGTTTTGGGCATTTCCAGAGGTAGTTTTATGATCCTGGTGGTAGTTTCACCCTTCTTCTGTACCATGAACCTAAAAAAACACATTTGACAAGGCTTTCGTGGGAGTTGTGGGCATTTCCAGGGGTAGTTTTATGACCCTGGTGATAGTCTGTCCCTTCTTCTGTACCATGAACCTAAAAAAACACAAGACCCTGGTGATAGTCTGTCCCTTCTTCTGTACCATGAACCTAAAAAAACACTCATTAGAACCCGACTGATCTCCTTTTTTGGACTTTGAAAATACGTAGTTGATGTGAGGGGGTAGAAACGTCTTTGAGAATATCGAGAAGATGGCGCCACTATAAACACTTGCCTGCGCCATGACGGGCTGGGGCCGAACACCATCCAGGCCCCTCAAGCAAGCCTACCGGCGCTATATTATGTTTTTTTTATTATTGTTTATTAGTTATGATATTAGCTTTCACTTTGTCCTGTGTGTGTGTGTGTGTGTGTGTGTGTGTGAGAGAGAGAGAGAGAGAGAGAGAGAGAGATTTTTGACTGACTCTCTCACTCTCTCTCTCTCTCTCTCTCTCTCTCTCTCTCTCGGTGGCCGCAGGGACCCACAAATCATTGCGACCCAACTTAAGAGAGAGAGAGAGAAAGGAGGCAGAGAATTTTACACACACACACACACACACACAGAGAGAGAGAGAGAGAGAGAGGGAATGGAGGAAACAGAAGAAAGGAGGAAGGAAGGAAGGAAAGGAGGAAGAGGAAGGGAGAGGGAAAGGAGGAAAGAGAAGGAGAAGAGGAAAGGAAGGAATAGAAAGGGAAAAAAATCTGTTATCTTACATTACGAAAGAGGAGAAAAAACGAGCAATTTGAGAGAGAGAGAGAGAGAGTAGTAACATTACCATCCTAATGAAGAAAGTTTACTCGATCGGAAATCTTGGCCACAAAACTTGACTCGTTTGGTACAAGTTTTTGATGCTGACGCTCTCAATTTATAACTCTCTCTCTCTCTCTCTCTCTCTCTCTCTCTCTCTCTCTCTCTGTGTGTGTGTGTGTGTGTGTGTGTGTGTGTGTGTGTGTGTGTTTGTAATTCTCCCTCCCTCCTCTCTCTCTCTCTCTCTCTCTCTCTCTCTCTCTCTCTCTCTCTCTCTCTCTCTCTCTCTCTCTCTCTCTCTCTCTCTCTCTCTCTCTCTCTCTCTCTCTCTCTCTTACCCATCTTTTCTCTTTCCTCCCCTTTTCTTTTCTTCTTTCCTTCCCTTCCTCCCTCCTCTTTCCTCTCTTCCCTTTCCCTCCCTTCTCCTCCTTTCTTCTTTCCTTCCTTCCCTTCCTCACTCATTCACTCAATGTCTATCACTCACTCACTCATGCATTAAAATAAAAAGGAGAGAATGGTTTAATCGTGGCAATGGTTAATTTAGCTGAAGTTTGTGCTAATAAATTTTGGTGAGTTTCGATGAAGAGGAAGAAGAGGAGGAGGAGGAGGAGGAGGTGGAGGAGGAGGAGGTGGTGGTTAAGGTTTGATGCTTCGAGTTGGTAACATTGCACAGCGGTAACTAGCCTATTATTATTATTATTATTATTATTATTATTATTATTATTATTATTATTATTATTGTTGTTGTTGTAGTAGTAGGAAAAGTTTACTTGCCTATTATTATCATTGTTATTATTATTATTGTTGTTGTTATCGCAGTAGTAGTAGTAGTAGTAGTAGTAGTAGTCGCAATAGTAACCAAAGTTTTTTTAACCCTCCAAAAAGTTTAAAAATTGTTCCTCAAACTTTTCTCTTTCATAAAACAAACTAACTGACTAACAAACAAACAAACA
>NC_066558.1:6341779-6356779 GCF_024679095.1 Eriocheir sinensis
GAAGGGTCAAACTACCACCAGGGTCATAAAACTAGCCCTGGAAATGCCCACAACTCTTATGAAAGCCTTGTCAAATAGGTGTTTCTTAGGCTCATGGTGCAGAGGAAGGGTCAAACTACCACCATGGTCATAAAACTAGCCCTGGATATGCCCACAACACCTATGAAAGCCTTGTCAAATAGGTGTTTCTTGCGTTTATGGTGCAGAGGAAGGGTCAAACTACCACCAGGGTCATAAAACTAGCCCTGGAAATGCCCACAACTCTTATGAAAGCCTTGTCAAATAGGTGTTTCTTAGGTTCATGGTGCAGAGGAAGGGTCAAACTACCACCAGGGTCATAAAACTAGCCCTGGATATGCCCACAACACCTATGAAAGCCTTGTCAAATAGGTGTTTCTTAGGTTCATGGTGCAGAGGAAGGGTCAAACTACCACCAGGGTCATAAAACTAGCCCTGGATATGCCTACAACACCTATGAAAGCCTTGTCAAATAGGTGTTTCTTGGGTTCATAGTGCAGAGGAAGGGTCAAACTACCACCAGGGTCATAAAACTAGCCCTGGAAATGCACAAAACACCTATGAAAGCCTTGTCAAATAGATGTTTTTTAGGTTCATAGTGCAGAGGAAGGGTCAAACTACCACCAGGGTCATAAAACTAGCCCTGGATATGCCCACAATACCTATGAAAGCCTTGTCAAATAGGTGTTTCTTGTGCTCATGGTGCAGAGGAAGGGTCAAACTACCACCAGGGTCATAAAACTAGCCCTGGATATGGCCACAACACCTATGAAAGCCTTGTCAAATAGGTGTTTCTTGGGTTCATGGTGCAGAGGAAGGGTCAAACTACCACCAGGGTCATAAAACTAGCCCTGGATATGCCTGCAACACCTATGAAAGCCTTGTCAAATAGGTGTTTTTTAGGTTCAAGGGTCAAACTAAAAACGCACACAAAAGCAGCCTTATCAATTATGAGCTTGGGTGTCGAAATGTTAAGATTATGACCCCAACTGAGAGAGCCAGACGGATGGATAGGAAGAAGAGCGAAGAGGAGGGAGAGGAGAGGAGGAGGGGGGAGAGAGAGAGGAGGTAACACACTTGACATGGGTATTTCCCTTCTCGCCTCGTTGCCACTTGCGGCTTTTCTTCCTCCTCCTACTCCTCCTCCTCTTCCCCTCCTCCTCCTCTTCCCTCTCCCGCGCGGCCGTCAGTGGGATGTCAGACGGGGAATTTTAGTCACCGAGCGTCGATTCTCCTTGTCACTTCCTATCTTTCAGTCTTATTGTGTTAATTGTATGTGTGTTTGTGTGTTTGTTCTCCCTTGCTCTTGCTGTTTGTGTTAGTTATTGTTTTGGTGTTGGTGATTTTTTGTTTTTGTTTGTTTTCGATTTTTTGTTTTGTTCATCTTATTTTTTTTTATTATTTCTTATTATTAGTGTTTATTGTTGTTCTTGTTTGTTTTGTTTTGTTTTGTTTTCTTTGTCTTATTCTTTCTCTATTTTCTTATCTTCGTATTTTCTGATGTTTTCTTTCTTTATTTACTTTCTCCTTTTCTTGTTCTTTCTTTCTATTTTCTTAATTCTTGATCTTATTCGTCTTAAATTGGTTTATATATTTGTTTATTGTCTTTATCTTTATCTTTTTCTTATTGTAGTAAAAAATAATAATAATAAATAAATAAACAATAACACAAACAAACAAGCAAACAGCCATTATTAATCCACTCAAAATCCCATACAAGAGAGAGTGGAGGCACAAGTTTGTTTTCAATGTAATACTGACAAAACATTCTCTCTCTCTCTCTCTCTCTCTCTCTCTCTCTCTCTCTCTCAACGGTGTGGGAGTAGGCAAGACCAGTAGGAGGAGGAGGAGGAATGGAAGAGGAGGAGGAGGATGAATAGGAAGGGAGTGGAAGGGGAAGAGGAGGAGGAGGAGGAGGAGGAATAGGAAGGGAAAGGAAGGGAGGAGAAGGAGGAGGAGGAGGAGGCCATAACAATCACCCAGAGAGAGAGAGAGAGAGAGAGAAGCATGGCCTAGGGGTGGAGGAGGGAGGGAAGGGGAGGGAAGGGAGAGAGAAAAAGGGGGGAGGGGGGGAGGTATTCAGGTGAGGAGAGGAGAAAATCGTGGAGGTAAACTCTGCCACCTGACATCCGAAGCGACACATCACAACCTCCTCCTCCTCCTCCTCCTCCTCTTCTCTTCCTCCTCCTCCTCCTCCTCCACCCAACAAGAAGTTCTGTTGCCATACTGACTGACTTTGTTCCTTCTTGTAGTTAGTTAGATTCATAATTGTTGTTGTTGTTGTTTTAGGAATAGTTGTTGTTGTAATAGTAGTAGTTGTGGTAGTTGTTATTGTTGTTATTTTCATTATTATTGCTTATTTTACGATTATAATGCCTTTCCAAATTCGTGTTAGTAATGATAGTAGTAGTAGTAGTAGTAGTAGTAGTAGTAGTAGTAGTTGTTGTGGTAGTTGTTATTGCCATTATTGCTTATTTTACGATTATAATGAATTTGTAATGATATAATGCCTTTCCAAATTCGTGTTAGTAGTAATAGTAGTAGTAATAGTAGTAGTAGTAGTTATTGTCATTATTATTATTATTGTTATTATATTGTTTAAGGTAATGATATAACGCGTTTCCAGAATTCGTGTTAATAATGAGAGCAATAATAATAATAATAATAGCAATAATAATAATGATAATAAAAATAGCTTCGCGTCACGAGCTATTTATTACCAGACAAGGAGGACTCTCTCTCTCTCTCTCTCTCTCTCTCTCTCTCTCTCTCTCTCTCTCTTTCCCATAATTCTTCGCCTCGTCTCCCCCACATTGCATCGTTCAGTGGCTCGACAGCTCGCTTTTTTCCTTCTATTTTTTTTAATCGGCAACGAAAATATAAAAAAAAACGAAAGAAAACGCGTCACACTTAATGGGCGACTTGTTTTTTTTTTACTTTCATTATTTATTGTTATTATTATTATTATTATTATTATTATTATTGTTTGTTACTGCAGAGGGGGAGTGAAGGAGTGAGGGAAGAAAGGAGGAGGAGGAGGAGAAGGAGGAGGAGGAGGAGGAGGAGGTCATGTGTATATATTGTATAACACACACACACACACACACACACACACACACGTTTCTTCCCCGCTTGACGGTTCCAGAGAGAGAGAGAGAGAGAGAGACATATACACACATACACACATACACACACAGTCGCTTTTCCCACCACAATGTTAGAGAATTTGACCTTAAGCGCTGCGGCGGGAGGGAAGGAGAGAGTGCGAGGGGGAGATAGGAGAGGGAGAGAAGAGGGAGGGAGGGAGAGAAAGGGGGGAGGGGGGAGAGGGGCGTGCATGTGGATCTGGGAGAAGTCTGCTCCAAGTAATCTACTGCAGAGAGACTCATTTTAGCGCCATTAACACTAGCGAGCGAGCCTGCACCCCCTCCATCAACACCCGCCATCTTGCTTCCCCTCCTCACCCTTTTTCATCCTTCTCCCCGCTCCCCCCGCCCCCCCTCGCCCCTCTCCGCGCCTCCAAACGCCGAAAAATAGTGGAAATGTGTGATTTTCGCGAGATATTCCTCCGCCAAATCCCGCGGCGCGCTGTTCTGAACCGCGTGGGGGCAGCGTTTGGCGGGAACTAATCTTTGCGACATCCCTTCCTCGCTCTTTGTTACTTCAAATCGATCGACCCCGTGTTTCCCGGCCCCGCGCGCCCTCCAGCCCCGGCCTAGGCCCCGTTATGGCTCTGGGGCGCCCCGTAACGCTGGGTAAGGTTGTTTTGACAGTGCTGGAGAGGCGGTGTGCGTCAGACTGCGGGTTCGCGGAGATTAGTTCCCGGAAAATGTCGAGGCGTGTGCGGTGTTGCCTAGTCTGGAAATGTTTTGAATTTAGCGGGCGATGAGACCCTCCCCCCCTCCCCCCTTTTCCTCCCCCCCGTCCCTCCTCTTCCTCCCTTTCCTCTCTCCCTTTCCCTCCCTCCCTCATGTTGCAACACAGTCATCACTCCCACTCCTCCCTCTTCTCTCTCTCTCTCTCTCTCTCTCTCTCTCTCTCTCTCTCTCTCTCTCTCTCTCATTTTTTTCACTCGCCCACTTATACGCATTGACTAACTGACTGACGGATTGACTGACTGACTGACTGGTTGACTGACTGACTGGTTGACTGACTGACTGACTGACTGGTTGACTGACTGACTGACTTACTGACTTACTGGTTGACTGACTGACTGGTTGACTGACTCCCGGACTTAATTAATTTGACTGCCCTGACTCTGGCAACAAAAGGTTTTATTAGGAGTGAAAGGAATGTGTGTGTGTGTGTGTGTGTGTGTGTGTGTGTGTTTACTTTCCCCGAGCCATTATGAGAGTTCTTTTTTATTTCGATCTTTCTTTAGTCTATATTTCCTTTCGCTTATTTTCATTATTATTTTTATTATTATCATCTCTTCGTGTGTGTGTGTGTGTGTGTGTGTGTGTGTGTGTGTGTGTGTATTATTTGTTTGTTCTCATTTATTTACGTTATTCATTTGTTTTAGTTTAGGTTTGTAAGTTATGTATCAGTCACAAACGAGCCATCGGTAAGAACAGGAAATGATAATGAAAGAATGCATATTATCGTCTGAATATTGAATCTGGGTCTTTGTTCATCTGTTCATATTCTTCTTTTTCTTCCTCTTCTCCTAACTCGTGCACTGAAAAGTTAGACAGCGTGATATCACGTCCACAAAAAAACAGTGATTTAACAGAAAACCACTAATGCTTACCGAGTTTAACCAGCGTAAAGGGATGAAAGATTAACGACACTGAATAACTCTTGCATTAGGAAGTTAGGCACCATGTTATCGCATCCACAAACCAGCAATTATTTATCGTTATCGGATTAGACCACTGAAAAAAGATGAAAGATTAACGATACTCAATGACTCATGCATAAGAAAGTTGGATAGCGGAGAGGGGAGGGAAGGAAGGGCCTTAACTCACACATACTTCACACTCATAAACCATCAAGTCAAGAAATAAGTAAAGAAAAATACAAAATGGAAATGAATATGAAAGATTGATGATACTGAATAACTCGTGCATTAGAAAGTTGGACGGCGTAGAAGGGAAGAAGGGGTTTAACACACGCATGCATCACACTCATAAAACAGCGAGTCAAGAGAAAGAAACGCAAAAAAGACGAAATGAAAATGAATACTTAAGTGGCGAGTGAATGCCAAATCCGGATCCCAAAGTCGGATTCCACGAAGAAGTGAACGAACAATATTTTCTTTGAAGGAGATAATTGTTGAACCCTAGTGATATTTTTCCTCCGCTCCCTCCCACCCATCTCTCCCCCTATCTTGCTCTCCCTCTCCCTACCTCTCTCTTCTTTTAACCTCTCTCCCTTCCCTTCCCTCCCTCTCCTTTTAACAAACCCCCCTCGCCCTCTCCTACTCCTCCCCGTTCTCCCCCTCTCCCGCTTCCTCTCCCTCCCCTGCTATCGCTCTCCTTCTCCTTGAAACGAAGCATTTAGGGTCACGGACGAAGGGTTTTGACACGCGGGCATCGTTCACGTAACACTGGTCATAGATAGACAGTGTTACCAAGTTGACGTTCATTTCTTTGGGTTCCCTTGTACGCGGTTTTTACGGGTGTACTATTTTTTTTCGCGGGTTTGGTCTCGTTTTCTGTAAGTCGTGAAAGTTTGGAGGATTTTAAGTGTGTTTTGAAGGAGTTTGTAAATTTCCATTGTTTTTGGTTTGATATTCCGTGAACCCGGCTAACCCTCCCTCCTCCTCCTCCCCCTCCTCTACCTCCTCCTCCTCCAATCTCAACTCCTCCACCCCTCCTCCGCCTCCACGTGGCAAATCGACTGGGGGAATTTACATCAAACAAATTTATTTTTCCTTTGTAAACTAACTGGAAGGTGTGGGCGTGAGGGCAGGACGGGCCGCCCACCGCCCACGCCCACCCCTTGCAGTGGGCGGCGACCCCGTAAAGTAAAGCAAAGTGAGAAAAAGTGAGAGAGAAGTGAGAGCTCGGATGGCAGCTTGGGAAATTTACTGCATCGCAACCACCATCACCACCGCCGCCACCGCCTCAACCTCCTCTTCCTCCTCCTCCTTGTCCTCCTCCACCTTGTCTTCCTCCTCCTCCTCCTCCCTCCTCCACCCTCGTCCTCCTCCTGTGCACTTAGAGAGGGCAGAGAAGGGATACACACACACACACACACACACACACACACTATACTTACTTGAGATTTAGAAGTGTGACCTACTTAACTACTACTACTGCTTCTACATCAACTACTACTTCTACTACTACTACATTACTATCATTAGTATTTAAGTGCTATTACGAAGGAAAGGTGATTAAGTTTCTCCCATATCATCTACTACTACTACTACTACTACTACTACTACTACTACTACTACTACTACTATTATTATCACTACTACTACTGCTACCTGTTACCACCTGCTTAATTAGGCTTAGTAACGAGTCTTAAGTGGGCTTCTACCTGTGGAACCTACCTGTGTTTGTTTGTTTGTTTGTTTGTTTGTTTTCTTCTACTGTTTTCTTAATTGCTTTCATAATACTGTTGTCTTTACTTTTACTTTCTTCTTTGTTCTTTCTTTGTTTCCTTCCTTTCTTCCTTCGGTCTTTATTTTTGTTTGTTTGTTTGTTTGTTTGTTTATTTTATACAGTCAAATGGTTAGTGTGTGTGTGTGTGTGTGTGTGTGTGTGTGTGTGTGTGTGTGTGTAAAAGAAAGTCACCCACCGAAATTAACACACACACACACACACAGAGAAGAGAGAGAAAGTTTGTGTTGCTAAGTTTCTGCAGGACTCTCTCTCTCTCTCTCTCTCTCTCTCTCTCTCTCTCTCTCTCTCTCTCTTGTCACAACTCATAACATTTAAGGAAAACTTCTTGTCAAAATTCCTTTACTCAAACTCAGCGAGAGAGAGAGAGAACTTTGGGTAACTCGGCCACATCGTTGTTATGTCCTAAACTTAAGCAAACTCTCTCTCTCTCTCTCTCTCTCTCTCTCTCTCTCTCTCTCTCTCTCTCTCTGTGTGTCCTTAGTGAGATAACAGATAACTCACAGTACTGATAAAATTGAGATAATAATAATAAGCGATTAATGAACTGAAATTAGTAGGTGGTTAGGTGACCTTGGGGGGAGCAAAAGAAGGAGGAGGAAGAGGAGGAGGAATAAGTAAAGTGGAAGAGGAGGAGGAAGAGAAGGAGGAATATTATGTTGTATTGTTTTCATTACACTACGACATCCTCCTCTTCTTCGTCCTCCTCCTCCTCCTCCTTCTCCTCTTCGTCCTCCTCCTTCTCCTCTTCGTCCTCCTCCTTCTCCTCTTGATCTCCCAAAAGGACCTTGACCAGAATACTCAGTGGTCCATAAAGTGGTAAGTGTCCTTCACTCCTGACAGGTGTAGAGTCGTGTCTCAGGGCCTTATTTTTAAACATTTCTGCGTCCAAGAACACGTAATTTACTAGTCTTTCGTGGGAGTTTAGGGCATTTCCAGGGGTACTTTTATGACCCTGGTGGTAGTCTGAGCCTTCTTCTGTACCGTTAACCTAAAAGAACACTCATTAGAACTCTATTAACCTCCTTTTTTGGCCTTTGGAAATAGTTGGTGTTAGGGGCGGGAGCATCTGACAATACCAACATTAGGGCCAGTTTCACAGTTCCCCATGACGGGTTAGTAAGCTCCCAAACCAATACCAGAGCCTTCGAAATTTCCTTGTATAGTGACTGGTGTTTATATTTAAGTTCACAAATTTGACGAAACTATACAGGAAAAGTCTTGTGTATTTAGTGTGGCATCGAAGGAAAAAGAAGGAAAAAGAAGAGGGGAAGTGTAGGAGGAGAAATAAGGAAAGAAAAAAGAGGAAAGAGGAGGATGAAAGGAAAAAATATATATGAAAAAAAAAATAATGTATCACTAAAGCAAGCAGTCTCAAAATGGACCAAGGTGTGAGTGTGTGTGTGTGTGTGTGTGTGTGTGTGTGTGTGTGTGTTGGGGGGGAGGGTGCTTTCTGTTGCCTGACCTTCCATGTTTCTGTCTCCTGGTTACCTGCATTCACCTGACGCACAATTAACAAATAACTGGTGGGAGGAGGAGGAGGAGGAGGAGGAGGAGGAGGAGTTAGCTGAGAAGGGGAAGAGGAGAGGGGAAGGGAGGAAGGAGGAGGAGGAGGAGGAGGGGAAGGTTAATTAGAAAGAAGAAGGAGGAGGAGGAGAAGAGGAGGAGGGAAGAAGTGGAGGAGGAGGAGGGAGGAGGAGGAGGGAGAGGAGGAGGAGGAGGAGGAAGAGGGAGGAGGAGGAGGAGGAGGAGGAGGAGGAGAGGTAGTCAAGGTTATTGTAGCAGACAGGTGAATTCTCCCCTCTTCCTCCTCCTCCTCTTCCCCTCCTCTTCCTCTTCCTCCTCCTCTTCCCCTCTTCCTTCTCTTTAATCCTCTTCCATGCTATTCCTCTCTTCCTCTTTTTTCCTCCCCTCTTTCTTGCCTTCCATTCTCTTCCTCTCCTCCTCCTCTCCTCTCTTCCTCTTCCTCCTCCTCTTCCCCTCTTCCTTCTCTTTAATCCTCTTCCATGCTATTCCTCTCTTCCTC
Source organism: Eriocheir sinensis (assembly GCF_024679095.1). Lineage (NCBI taxonomy): Eukaryota > Metazoa > Arthropoda > Malacostraca > Decapoda > Varunidae > Eriocheir > Eriocheir sinensis. The sequence goes on from NC_066558.1 coordinate 6,350,396, forward strand.
TTTTTTCCTCCCCTCTTTCTTGCCTTCCATTCTCCTCCTCTCCTCCTCCTCTCCTCTCTTCCTCCTCTTCCTTTACTTCGTCCCTTCCTCTCCTATTCCTCTCCTTCCTTCTCTTCTTCCTCTGTTCTTTTCCTTTCCTTCCTCCTCCTTCTCCTTTCTTTTCTTCCTCTTACCCTCGTATTTCTCCTCCTCCTCTTCCTTTCTTCCTCCCCTTCTTTCATCTTCCATTGTCCTCCTTCTTTTCCCCTCCTCTTCCTCCCCCTCCTCCCCCTCCTCTTCCTCCTCCTCCTCCTCCTCCCTCTTATACAGGTTAATCAGAATCTCCCTTTCCTCTCTCCCTTTCTTTTCCCTTTTCCCTCCCTTTTCTTCTTCCCTCCCTTTCTTTTCATTTCTTACCCTTTCTTTTCCTTTGTATTTCATTTTGATCTATCCCTTTTTCCTCCCTTCCCTTTCCTTTTCTCTCTCCTTTTCCTTTTTTTTCTTATTTCTCGTTTTCTTTCATATTTTCTTTGATTCCTTGCTTCTCTCTCTCTCTCTCTCTCTCTCTCTCTCTCTCTCTCTCTCTCTCTCTCTCTCTCTCCCTTTCCTTTCCTTTATTTCTCTTTCCTCCTTTCCTTTACTTTCTCTCCCTTTTATCTTTCCCTCCCTTCTTTCTCTCCCTCCCTCTGATGTCTATAATATTTTCCTTCTCTTCTCTTTCCTCCCTCCCCTTTCTTTCTTTCTCTTCCTATTATCTCATTTTTCCTCTTCCTTTCCTCTTTCTTCTTCTCCTTTTCCTCCGATTCTCTCCCTTTTCTCCTTTATTCCTTCCTCTCTATCTATACAAATTCCTCTCTCTCCCTCCCTCCCTTCTCCCCTCTCTTTCTCTCCATATCTCCTTACCTTCCTCCCTCCCTCTCTCTCCCTCCCTCCTTACCTTTCCTCCCATATCTCCTTACCTCCATCCCTCCCTTTTTCCTCCTCTCTCCCTCTCTCTCTTCCTGTCCATATACTTGTCATACTCTCTCTCTCTCTCTCTCTCTCTCTCTCTCTCTCTCTCTCTCTCTCTCTCTCTCTCTCTCTCTCTCTCTCTCATCATCATTTTTCCCTATTATCTTTTATTCTTCCATTTCATCTTTTTTTCTCATTTTCTATTTTCTTTTTCTTTTTCTTTTCCTTTTCTTTCTTCCTTTCTTTATTTTTCTTTCCTTTTCTTTCTTTGTTCACTCTTCTCTCTCTCTCTCTCTCTCTCTCTCTCTCTCTCTCTCTCTCTTGAAGCTGCGTATTGACAGTGTAATCTTTGTTAATTAATGTGCGTGCGTGCGTGTGTGTGTGTGTGTGTGTGTGTGTGTGTGTGTGTGTGTGTGTGTGTGTGTGTGTGTCCGGAAATGGTCGTGTTTGAGTGAGCTGTGGAAACGGAAATGTGTGTGGGCGTAGCTGCTCTCTCTCTCTCTCTCTCTCTCTCTCTCTCTCTCTCTCTCTCTCTCTCTCTCAGGGCCGTGACATGGAAAGGAGATAGTGTGTATTAGAGAAAGTAGCGAATCCTCTCTCTCTCTCTCTCTCTCTCTCTCTCTCTCTCTCTCTCTCTCTCTCTCTCTCTCTCTCCCCATATCTTTCCTCCTTCCACTTTTCTTAATTTTCCTTCCCTCTTTTCCTTTATTTCTAGTCCCTCGCGTTACCTCTCTCTCTCTCTCTCTCTCTCTCTCTCTCTGACGGCTTGGTTTTTCCCCTTCTTGTCCATCACACACACACACACACACACACACACACACACACACACACACACACACACACACACACACGTAACTTTACACACAAACTTTCTTTACCAAGTCTCTCTAACTTTTGTGTTCCGAAAGTTTGGCGGCCACGCACTCCTTGAGAGAGAGAGAGAGAGAGAGAGAGAGAGAGAGAGAGAGAGAGAGAGAGAGAGAGAGAGAGAGAGAGAGAGGGTAAGTGGGGGATGTTGACTAGTTGAGTGAGAGAAAGGGTCTGAGAGAGAGAGAGTGAGAGAGAGAGAGAGGATCGCTTTTAAAGATTTGCATGCGCTTTCCAAAAAAGGAGAAGCCGACTCTCTCTCTCTCTCTCTCTCTCTCTCTCTCTCTCTCTCTCTCTCTCTGAACAAAAGATTATTGACACTTCGTTTTTCGTTCTGTTTCACTCTCTTTCGCTCACTTTTTTTCTCTCACTTTTTCTTTTTTCTCTTTCTTTTCGTCTTTTCAGAGTTGGCTTATTTTTTTCTTTCTTCCTTTGCATCGTTCGTTGGCTCGCTTTCTATTTGTTTTTCTGTTTTCTTTTTTTCCTTCTTTGTTTTTATTTCCTCCTTTCTATCCCTTGCTTACTGTGTCTGTTTCTGTTGCTTCCTTTTCTTTCTTTCCTTCTTTCCTTCTTTCTTATTTTTCTTTCTTTCTCATCTTGTTTTTTTTTATTTTGTATTTTTCGTCTTTTTCTCTCTATCTTCCTCGCTGTCATTTCTTTCTTTTCTTTCATTCTATCTTCTCCTTTCTCTTTCTTACTCTTCTTCTTTTCAATTTCTTTATTTCACTTCTAATTCTCCTAATATTCTTTCTTTATTTATTTATTTACATACTTTTAAGGGTTGATATTTTGATTTGGTAACACTGCGCAGGGTAAACTATCCTATTATTATTATTATTATTATTATTATTATTATTATTATTATTATTATTATTATTATTATTACGGGTGAATGCTAACAATGACAAGAGAGAGAGAGAGAGAGAGAGAAAATGTGGGTTATGCATATTTTCTTAACCTTTTTAAAGTTTGTCTTGTTCATACGCACAGATTGCCTTTTGTTCTCTCTCTCTCTCTCTCTCTCTCTCTCTCTCTCTCTCTCTGGGCTAAATTTCCCTTGACATAACCGGAAAATGACACTTAATTACGAAGATTAATTGGCGGATTGAAAGAGAGAGAGAGAGAGAGAGAGTAATGGGATGGGAAGAACCGTGACGAGAGAGAGAGAGAGAGAGAGAGAGAGTCAATACGTCAGGCTTCACTCTTGCTGTAATCAACCATAACCTCTCCTCCTCCTTCCCTCCTCCCTCTCCTCATTCCCTCCTCTTCCTCCTCCTCTTTCCCTCCTCCTTCCTCCTCCTCCTCCTCCTCCAGTGTTTGTGTTAACTGTCTGTCTTTCTGTCCGTTAATTACTACTACTACTACTACTACTACTACTACTACTACTACTACTACTACTACTACTACTACTACTACTACTTCTACTACTACTACTACTACTACTACTACTACTACCTCACACACATACACACACACACACAAGGAACTAAGAAACGACATTATCATAAGAAAAAAACAAGAAATAAGAAACTGAAGCAAGACATGAAATAATAATATAAAAATACATTAAGAAAAAGAAGTGGAGAAAAAATGCGTTTGGGAAAAAAGTTGGAAAAAAAAGTGAAACGAAAAAAAAGAACAAAAGTAAACGAAACTCATTGAAATAAAAAGTTTGTCGTGGAAAAAAAAAGTTTGACCGTAAAAATGTATAAACTAAAAAAAGTTACGTATAGAGATGATAACACAACAACAGGAAATGACGAACAGGATGATAATAGTATGATGATGACGATGATGTAATGTTAAGAAAAAATAAACAACAACAACAACAACAACAACAACAACAACAACAACAACAACAACAACAACATCTTCCTACTCCTCATCTTCATTCTGTTCTTCCTCTTTTCCTCATATTCTTCCTCTTCCTCTTCTTTCTCCTAACCTATCTCCTCTTCTTCCTTTCTTTCCCCTTCACTATCTCCAATCTTCCTCTTTCCTTCACTCTTCTTCAACAACAACAACAACAGCAACAACAACAACAACATCTTCCTACTCCTCATCTTCATTCTGTTCTTCCTCTTTTCCTCATATTCTTCCTCTTCCTCTTCTTTCTCCTAACCTATCTCCTCTTCTTCCTTTCTTTCCCCTTCACTATCTTCAATCTTCCTCTTTCCTTCACTCTTCTTCCTCCCTTTCTCTTTTTTTTCCTTCTCATATCTTCCCTAATTCCTACCTCCATTCATTCCACTTCCTTAACTTTCCCTATTCCTCTTTCTCTTACATTATTTTACCCTTTTCTTCCTCCTTTTCTCTTTTTTTCCCTCCAATATCTATTCTAATTCCTACCTCCTTTCATTCCCTTCCTTCCTCTTTCTCTACTTTCCCTATTCCTATTTCTCCTACATTATTTTACCCCTTTCCTCCTTTACCTCCCTTTTCTTCGTCTTTTCTACAGGTCCACCATACTCTAACCTTTTTGCTCTTCTATATTTTTTTATCTCAGTCTTCCACTCGCTGTCTTTCATCATCTCGCTTCTCGCCTTTTACTTTCATCATGACCTCTCGCTCCTTTTCAACCTCCCATACAGCATCTATTTCCCTTTCACCCTACACCTTACATATCTCCTCCTTCCACCCCCCTTCCTCCCCCCCCCCTACATCAGGTCTCCTCTCCCTCTCTTCGTCTGACCCTTTTCTCTCCCCTTCTTAACCTTCCAGCATCATATTTTTCCTCTCTTTCCCCTCTGTTTCCTTCTCCTATCTCCTCCTTCTCCTCCCCTTCATCCTCCTCCTCCCTGACCCCGACGGAGCAAAACTTGAGACATCCTCCTCCTCTTCCTCCTCCTCCTCCTCCTCCAAGAAGTTGTGACAAGTAACTTCAAGTAAGAAAAAAAGTGAAAGAAAAAAGAGTAAAAAGTTTTTATTAGTATTTCACGTCCTAAGTTTGGCTCGGGCCGAAGGCTAACTTTTCAACAATAAGTTTTGGCCAGACTAACTTTGCGCCAAACTTAAGAGGAGGAGGAGGAGGAGGAGGAAGACCAAGTTACAGAGAGGGAGAGAGAGGTGGTGGTGGTGAGTGTCAGGGTTTGCTGTCTTTGTTGGTAACACTGTCATGGTTGTCGTTTCTGTTATCTCAGTTGAATGTGTGTGTGTGTGTGTGTGTGTGTGTGAGAGAGAGAGAGAGAGAGAGAGAGAGAGAGAGAGAGAGAGAGAGAGAGAGAGAGAGAGAGAGAGAGAGAGAGAGAGAGAGGTCCGCACTTTCCAAACTTTGCAACTCACGCACCTGCAATTAAGAAGTCACCTCAATGATTACTAATGAAAAAAACATCCGTATTTGTAAACACACACACACACACACACACACACACATACACACACACACACACACACACATACACACACGGTTACCTGTCTCAGTCCTAATCTTTACCTGGCCTTAATTAATTGAAAGATACACCTGCCTATACAAACTTACCTGGAGAGAGAGAGAGAGAGAGAGAGAATCCCACTCCACTGCAATAAAACAAATGTCAGTCTGTTACCTCGTCTATAAATCACTTCCTACAAGACGGTTCACGCGTTTGTAGTTAAGAAACAATTGTGCCGCAACAAACAAGTAGTAGTAGTAGTAGTAGTAGTAGTAGTAGTAGTAGTAGTAGTAGCAGTAGTAGTAGTAGTTGTTGTTGTTGTTTTGGGATATTGTTTTCGTAGATTGTTTTATTGTCATGTTTGTAAGTAAACTCTCTCTCTCTCTCTCTCTCTCTCTCTCTCTCTCTCTCTCTCTCTCTCTACGGAACAAAGGTCAGTTCCGGCACGATTCGGATCCGGTTCGTCTCTCTCTCTCTCTCTCTCTCTCTCTCTCTCTCTCTCTCTCTCTGCCTCAACCAATATATCGACCTCCCTAACCCCCTCCTTCCCTCCCTCTCCTTCTCTCCCTCCCTCTCTTTCTCTCCCTCCTCCTCCCTCCCTCTCCCTTTCCTCCACACACCAGATGATTGCTCCTACTGGTTCTCTTTAACGGGGTCCAGGTGGGAGAGAGAGAGAGAGAGAGAGAGAGAGAGAGAGAGAGAGGGGAGGAGGAGGTAGGGAGGTAAAATAAGGTGAGAGAATAGAGGTAACGGGCGTTTCATAGGGACAGGTGTTAGAGAGAGAGAGAGAGAGAGAGAATGATGTTTGCGTGGTAGATAAAATGAATCGTGAGTGAAGATAATATTGTTTGCCTGAGAAGTAAAGATAATGATAAAGATAATGATAATAATAATAATAAGTTTGTTGACTGATTTATACGCGTAAGACAAATATTTACGAACAAAGACATAAATAAACAACAAAATCAACGAAGAATACGAGCCTAATAAGTAATGCAACAACTACAACCACGATATTCACAAACACAGTAGCAATATTACCAACTACAATATTAACAACGATAGTAACAGTAGTAGCAATGACAACGGTAGTAACAGAATGAAGAACAACGATTTTAACAACCACATCAATAACGACAACAGTATTAACGACCATCATTAACAACAACAGTATTAACGACCATAATTAACAACAACTTTAGCAACAACAAGTTCC
>NC_066558.1:6361779-6426779 GCF_024679095.1 Eriocheir sinensis
TGACGGATTAATTTCCCATAATGCCTCGGTAATTACAGGGATAATGGCGCCTCTTGTTTTATTTTTGCCTTCTGTAATCCCTCCCTCCTCTCCCTTCCCTTCCCTTCCCCGGTAACTGAATATTAATTGACCTTCCGCCGCTCCTGCTGCTGTGATGCGTCCCTAAAGGAATTAAGGTTTTGCCTGTTAGGGTGTTTTGAATGTTCTTTTAGGAGCTAACTCTTCGACACGACTTTATATTCAAATGGGAAGGGAAGTTACATATAAAATCATCTCTCATACATTTTCTTCCTTTTACGGTCTAGTTCCTGATGTTTTTTTTGGTTAACTCTTCAATGTGACTTTATGTGCAAGAGGAAGGAAAGTTTCGTGTAATATCATCTCTCATACATCCTCGGTTTCTCTGTTTTGAGGTTCGCCAGTGAAGGAAAGTGCATGTTATGATGTTCTCTATGTTCTTTTAGGAGTTCAGTCTTTGGCATAACTTTATATTCAGTTGGGAAGAGAAGTTACGTGCATAATCATCTCGTACATTCTTTTCCTATTGTGAGGTTCGCATTCTCATTCTCTTACGGTCTTGTTATAGTGTTCTTGATGTTCTCCGAGTTAAATCTTCGACACAACTCTGTATTCAAGTGGAAGGGAAGTTACGTGTTAAATCACCTCTCATACATTCTCTGTTTTGAGGTTCGCCCATAAAGGAGACAGCTCGTTACGACGTTCTATTAGGAATTAACCAGTGGGCGACGCGTAACTTTATATTGAAGCTGAGCTGGACGGGAAGTTGTATGTATAAGTTATCTCTCCCCCCCCCCCTCCTCTCTCTCTCTCTCTCTCTCTCTCTCTCTCTCTCTCCTCGCCGCGGAAAGGGAGTGTGGGAAGCGAGCAATATTTTTCCCGCCAATTTCAGCTCCGCGGAGGCAGTGTTGCCAGATGTGTGAGCATGGCGGCGGCGGTAGCGGCGCGGGGGAGACAGGAGGAGGAGGAGACGAGGAGGAGGGAGAGGACGAGAGGGAGACGAGGAGGAGGAGGAGGAGGGAAGCGAGGTAGTACCGGGAGGGAGGGAGAGGCATGGATGTAAGAGGTATAGTCCGCGGGGGAGGAGGGAGAGGAGAGAGAGGAAGGAGACGAAGCGAGAGAACGAGGTAGGGCGGGAGGGAGAGAGGGAGGAAGGCACGGAGGAGGGAGAGAGAAACCGAGAGGGAGAGGGAGAGGAGGGAGGCTTGGAGGAGGGAAGTCTAGGGTTCCCAGAATAACTCAGCTCCGCCATTCACTTCAGCATTCTAATGGAGCGGAATAGTTGAAGTTTGATCGCCGTGACTTGCTCGCCACGAAACATAGTCGCTCGCTTGATCTTGAGCCGCTGACAATGACGATGATGATGATGATTAGCAGTATTATTGATGGTGGTGATGCTACACACGATGATGCAGAGATAATCAATGCGGCAGGGAAAGTGAAAGGAGAGAAAACAAAAGGATATTACGAAAGGGATGTTGGTGAAATATGTATTCTTTCGTAGCGAGCCATAATTAAACCGAAACAAAACCTACACATACTTATATAAATTGATCTGCTTTATTATTCGGTTTTAAGATGGTAAAATAGCACACACACACACACACACACACACACACACACACACGCATACGTAATCAAATGAGGGTTTATTCTACTTAGCAATACATATACACACAATTATCCATTAAGTTATTCATTTATTCAACAGACGAAGGAGATGAGTTAAACACGGATGGGCAGCTGACACCACCGACCCCTGTGTGTGTGTGTGTGTGTGTGTACGTGTGAGAGAGTGTGTGTGCGTGCGTGTGTGTGTGTGGTAATGGCGGTGCGGGTGCTGGTGCGGGAGGCCGTTGTCTTCTAATAGAGCGATAGGCACGGCTTTCTGACTCCCGGACGAACAATTAAGAAAAATGCATCGCGTAGGAGGGAGGGATGATGGCGACTCAACCACCACCACCGCCGCCGCCACCACCACCGCCTTGCCACACCTCGCCATATCCCGCCGCCACAGCATTCCTCCACCCCGCCTAGAGAGGGAGAGAGAGAGAGAGAGAGAGAGAGAGGTTGTTGTTGCGTCTTTCTGCATACGGATAATGAGGCTTCACATGATCCCTTTGTGTGTCCTCTCTCTCTCTCTCTCTCTCTCTCTCTCTCTCTCTCACACACACCGGGAAAGTTTTATGAGTACAGGAGTTATCGTGTTTTGAATAGTTGCTCGTTTGACTGATTGACTGACTGACCATGGTGGAATCTGCATCATTACCGCCATCAACATCATTATTACTGTTATTTGTGTTATTTTGGTTATTTAGCTCGTGGAATATACATCATCATCACCATCATCAGTATTATTATTGTTATTTAGCTGCTCATTTGACTGATTGACTAATTATGGGGAAATTTACACCATAATCATTCTCCTCTTCATTATTATTATTTATCCTCTTGCTTTTTTAATGGCGTCTAAAGTAGGAGTATTTTTAGCACCAGCCGTCCGCTACACTCCTCGTAAGTTTATTTATTTACCTCTTTATTTATACGTTCATTTGTTTGCGTTAGTCGCTCGCCTGACTGATATCACAAAGTTCATGGGCTCGTCCGTTTGTTTTTCGTCTAGTTGTTCGCTTGACTGGCATCACAAGGGCTGTATATATTATCATTATTTATAAGTTTCTTTCTACTTCTTTTTTTTATTATTTATCTCTTTCTCCTCCCTCACGTGATATCATTATTGTCTTTCTTATAAATGTTTCCTGTTTTCTTCACCTCGCATGATTTTTTCCGATTTTCTCTCAATCTTTCCTCCTTTATTTCTTCGTCTTTTTCTGTATTTCTTTTTATTTAAAGATATTTTCTTTCTTATTTTTTTTTGTCCTCTGTGCCTCATCAATTGTCTTGCTTCCTCATTGCTTCTATATTTGTTTTGTTTTTGTATTTAATTTCTTTAGTTCATTCTTTCCCTTGTTATTTCGTTTTCTTTTCTTTTTTATATTTTTCCATTCATCTTTCTTTCAATTATTCATCTTCCTTTCCTTTTTTTATCGTATTTTTAGTTCTCGTTTTTTTCACTATTTTCTTCTTTATTCTTTACCTACCTACTTTTTTCCTCTATCTTATTCCATTGTTCTTTCTTTACTTTTTGATCCTCGTTTCTTCTTTTAATCGTCCCTATTCTTCATCGATTTACCTTTCTCCTCAATCCTTTTTCATTCATCTATTTCTTTCCCTTTTCGTTTTTTTACACTTGTCTTTTTATTTTTCTATGTCTATCTTTCCTTATTGATCCTCGTTTCTTTATTTTTCGCTTTTTTCTTCTCTTTTCTTCTTCCATTTCTTCCTCATCCATCTTTCTATTCTTTTTTATCTCTTGCACTCGTTATTTTTTTTTCCTTTCCCTGTATTCGTCTTTTCTTTTTCTTCATCTTGCTTTCTGGTCTAATTCTTTTCTTTCATCTTTTTTCACTCAATCTGATATATTTCTTCCTTTTCTTCTTTACTTCCTTCACCATCTTCTATTCTTCTTTCTGTAGTGTCGTTTTTTTATCTTTCTTTCATTTTTCTATGTCTATCTTTCTTTCCGATCCTCGCTTCTCGTTTTTTTTCACATTTTCTTCTGTTTCTTCTTTATATCCTTGATTACTTTCCTCCTCCTCCGTCTCCTTCCATCTTTCAACTTTCATCTTGTCATGTGTTTTAGCTCAATCGTTCTTTCTTTTCTCTAAATCTGTCTTTCCTCTGATTCTCACTTCTTTTATTCTCGTTTCTTCACCTTTTCGTCTATTGTTTATCTTTCCTCATCATCTTCCACTCCTCTCGCAACATCTTTTATGACGTCAAGTGTTTTAGCTCAATCGTTCTTTCTTTTCTCTAAATCTATCTCTTTCCTCTTTGATTCTCCTTTTATTCTCGTTTCCTCACCTTTTCGTCTATTGTTTCTTACCTTTCTTCATCATCTTCCTCTCCTCTCTCAACCTCACGTGTATTAGTTATATCGTTCTTTCTTTTAAACTTCTCTAAATCTCTCTTTCCTCTTTGATTCTCACTTCTTTTACGCTCGTTTCCTCACCTTTTCGTCTATTGTTTCTTACCTTTCCTCATCATCTTCCTCTCCTCTCTTAACCTCACGTGTATTAGCTATATCGTTCTTTCTTTTCTCTTCTCTAAATCTCTCTTTCCTCTTTGATTCTCACTTCTTTTACGCTCGTTTCCTCACCTTTTCGTCTATTGTTTCTTACCTTTCCTCATCATCTTCCTCTCCTCTCTTAACGTCACGTGTTTTAGCTATATCGTTCTTTCTTCCTCTTCTCGCCTTTTCCCCTCCTTTGTGTATATGACAATAAGACACACGAGGAGACCCGGATATTTATAGCTCTATTATCGCAGCCTTGAAATTATCTTGGCTTCTGCAGCAATATGTTATAGACCTTGTGTAAAGCTGCTGGAAGATTGGATATAAGTGTTGTTGCTATTGGTATTATTATGATTATTGTTGTTGTTGTTAGTGGTAGTAGTAGTAGTAGTAGTAGTAGTAGTAGTAGTAGTAGTAGTTGTGGTAGTGGCGGTGTTAAGACTACTACTACAAATATTACAACAACTACTACTACTACTACTATTATTATTATTATTATTATTATTATTATTATTGTTGTTGCTTGTCATATCTCTTTCATATTATCTCTTATTTTTCTCGAATTTTACGTCATGTTTCGACACACTTCCGCCTCTCTCTCTCTCTCTCTCTCTCTCTCTCACCAACACTGCTGACGCCATCGCCGCTGTGCTATTCAAGTTCCCACTGCGTAAGTAAAAAAAAAAAAGGAAGAAAAAAAAGCTGGGAAGACACACTTTGCTTAGCGGAAGACGAGAGAGAGAGAGAGAGAGAGAGAGAGAGAGAGAGAGAGAGAGAGAGAGAGAGAGAGAGAGAGAGAGAGAGAGAATGCATATCGACATACATACACATACCTACATACATACATACATACAGACAGGCAGGAGATACGAATGCATTTCCCACGCCATTTAGTCTTGCCAAGTTCACGGAATATATTTAGCCGTCGTCTGTCTGTTTATCGTGAGGGAATGTTGCGTCTCGTCACCTCTCCCGTGTAATACAGTTTAACGTTCATTGTTTATCCCAGAGAAATGTTTTAAGCTCATATTCTCAAACGTTTACAGCACTCACAACATATCTTTTCATATTCACGGTGCAGAGGCCTTGTTAAACTATCATTAGGCTCATAAAACTACCCATGCAAATACCCACAGCGACTTCTACGAAAGACTTATCTAATGTGGGCGTGTAAGCTCTGAAACGTATGCAAGAGCCAGTATTAACTCCATTCCCTAAGCTGCACAGACCCCAGACAAACATTTTCGGTTCGTCTAACAACCTCGAGCTTGCATATAGAGGTTCTTTTACCATCCTCTTCCGTACACCCGCTTCGAGAACCATCAACTCCACTCAGATTTCATAGAGGTGCTTTTATACCCTTCACTCGTTCACCCATTTCCAGAGCCATCAACTCCACTCAGATTTCATAGAGAGGTTCTTTTATACCCTTCACCCATTTCTAGAACCATCAACTCCACCCAGACTACAGATAGGTTCTTTTATACCCTTCACTCATTCACCCATTTCTAGAGTCATCAACTCCACTCAGATTTCATAGAGAGGTTCATTTATACCCCTCACTCATTCACCCATTTCTAGAGCCATCAACTCCACTTAGATTTCATAGATAGGTTCATTTATACCCTTCACTCATTCACCCATTTCTAGAACCATCAACTCCACCCAGACAACATAGAGAGGTTCCTTAATACCCCTAATTCGTACACGCATTCCCAGAGGCATCAACTCCACCCCCCGGACTGCACAGAAGGGGTCGCAAGAAGCTGTCACTGCAAGAAAAGTCCCGTGCTTTAACTCTGGGAGAAACGGTGACGTCTGTGATATGTATAACCGCTGACTGGATGTTACCAAGCACTCCGTCCACGACCTGCAACACGCTGCCACTTCCTTACCCCCAGACGCCGCAGCGGAGAGAAAATAGACTTAGGAAGACTTCGCCAAGAACAGACAGGGCTTTTGTGGACTTAGGAAGACTTCACCAAGAACAGACAGGGCTTTTGTGGACTTAGGAAGACTTCACCAAGAACAGACAGGGCTTTTGTGGACTTAGGAAGACTTCACCAAGAACAGACAGGGCTTTTGTGGACTTAGGAAGACTTCACCAAGAACAGACAGGGCTTTTGTGGACTTTGGAAGACTTCACCAAGAACAGACAGGGCTTTTGTGGACTTTGGAAGACTTCACCAAGAACAGACAGGGCTTTTGTGGACTTTGGAAGACTTCGCCAAGAACAGACAGGGCTTTTGTGGACTTTGGAAGACTTCACCAAGAACAGACAAGCTTCTCAGGCGCGCAGTGGTGTTTGATCGTACCATAACAGTTGCCACGTTGAAGAGGAAGCATCGGATCCCCTCAAGAACGTGGCGGTCAGAACTAATCGGCCCGTATCTCAGACCCTTTCGGCTCTCAGCTATTTCCAGAGGCCATTAAGGAGATTAGTCGGGTTCTATTGAGTGTTTTTTCACGTTCTTGGTACAAATGCCTTGCCAAACTAACAACATGCTTATAAAACCACCCATGGAAATACCCCCAAGCTCTGCGAAAGCCTTATCAAATATTGGTTTATGAGCCTCGAAATTGAGATTATGGAGCTAAGGTATCGTCTCCAGAAGGATCTTTATTTACCAACTCAACAAGCTGCGAATGAACCTCTTCTCACCGAGGCCAGGGAAGAAAGGGGTCAACTTCCGCAAGACCTGCCATCACTGGACATCAGAGGAGTGGAGGAAGGTCAGGTGCAATGACGTAAGCACCTTCACGCTGCTGAGAGGTGCCGCGAAGGTCGGGTCTGCCCAGGAGTGCCTCGCGGAAGGACGCTAAACACTAGAGGGTCGCATTAAAAGACATTTCGCCGCCCAAGAACACATATTTGACAAGGCTTTCGTAGGAGTCGCGGGCATTTACAGGAGTAGTTGTATGACCCTTCCTCTGTACCGTGAACCTAAAGAAACACTCATTAGAACCCAACTGATCCCCTCTTTGACCTTTAAAAATAGCTGATGTTTTGAAGCGAAAGTGTTTTATAATACCAACCTTCAAGCATCCAGACCCTGTGGTGTTAAGGGGCGCCTTGAGTGGCTCCTGAGGATTGGGGTGAGTGTGCCTCCTTCCAAACACTGTGGTGAGGTAGGGGAGTGATTACGCCCATGTGTGTTACGGGATCATTAGTTGCCATTCTTGCCTGCCCATCAGTGCACTCCCTTCACGCATGGCGGCGCAGCGGCTCGGCAAGTGAAAAGGTTCCTCAGTAACAATGGCCCGTGTTCCCAGAAGCTATTGGCTCTCACAACAAATATTTTCAAAGGCCACAAAGGTGATTAGTTTGGTTTTCATGAGTGTTTTTTCACGTTCACGGGGCAGAAGCTTTGTTAAACTAGCATGATAAACGTATGAGCTTAGTTTAAGTTGCTTTTAGTTATCCTAGAAAGTCTGAGAAGCGTATTTGGGTCCAGTTATAGATTAGGGTACTCATCTTTTTCATGTTTATCCTAAAAAGAAAGCATATAATTTGTATTCAACACACACACACACACACACACATACACACACCTAGAAAGACTGAGAAGCGTATTTGGGTCCAGTTATAAGTGTACTCACCTTTTTTTCATGTTTATCCTAAAAAGAAAGCATATAATTTGTATTCAACACACACACACACACACACACACACACACACACACATACACCTAGAAAGACTGAGAAGCGTATTTGGGTCCAGTTATAAGTGTACTCATCTTTTTTTTCATGTTTATCCTAAAAAGAAAGCATATAGTTTGTATTTAACACACACACACACACACACACACCGCAGAAACGACTTACCAACAAGTTATTAAAAAAAAAACCTACTCAGTTAAAAAAGAAATTACCATGAAGTAGTTTCGTAAGACAGTACATTATGAGCTTGAATTAATCCTGTAAATATATGATTAGGTAACACACACACACACACACACACACACACACACACACACACACACACACGGGACGTCAAACACAAACACACGTAACTATATAGCCTATTTCCGTTTATCGAAATGTTTAGTCGTAGTAATCCAGTCCAAAACAAGTATTATCTATTTAGTAAGGAACATGTGATGGCAGGCTGGGGGCCCAACATGCCTCACAGCGTCATGTGTGCGATAGGCGAACAGTGTGTGTGAGCTGGTGATTAGGCTAAAGGAATGGACTGATATGCCCCGAATGGAACATCGCTTTTAAGATAAGATAGGAAAGGTTGCGAGAGATACGCCCTCACGTCTGTCAGGCTCGAGTGTTGAGTACTCCTCTTCCTCCGTCTTTTATTAGCCCTAATAAGGCTATGTTCACACGAGGCGTTTTCTGTCGCGGTAAACATGTGCGACCGTCCACACAAGGCGTTTTCAGCCGCGGCGTTTGTCCGCCTCCGTGGTGTAGTGGTTGGGATTTCTAGCTACAGGCTCAGGTTCGAATCTTGTCCAGGGCAGTTGGTGTGTAGCTCACCCGGCTGTTTATCATTCCTCTCGAGTTTGTCGATAAATGGGTACCTGGGGAAACTTGGGGAAGGTAAATTGTGGTAACCCGGATGTCACACTGGCCCTGTGTCTCGGGTCAATGGGCTTTTACCTACCAGTCTCAAGGGTCAATGCGACGGAGATGAGCACCGAGGCGTATACCTTCAACCTTACCCATACTTGTCAAGCATGTGTCTCTCTCTCTCTGGCTGCCTGGCTGACTAGCTGGGATGTGGAAGAGGCAGCATATGCATGGTTGTTGTATCGTCGTTGGAGGGAAAGACAGAGACTTAGGATTCACCCTTTTTTTCATGGCAGGCTTACCCATGGCATAGTTAGAACATTGTATCCCAAGTTGCGAGATTATGAACCCAAATTCTTCAGCTACTGAGAATGTCAATCAAATCAATGGACGATCTGCTGCACAAATTCAAGATGACGTGTATCTTCAACACGCACCATGGAGAGGGGCTGTGTTACTCCAGGAGAAAAACTCATCATAACATGAAGGTGAGTCCTTTATTGTTGTGCACAATGATTCTGTGATTGATATTCGGTTAAACAACACAAGTACATCCTCCACTGAGATAACATTTACCTGACACACTTACCAAGCCTTTTATTTCTGTCACGAAACTACTCCATCACTTCAAAAAATTTAGATTCTGTATCAGAGACTGGACTTGCAGTTCCTGGTGAAGGAGTGATTTGGAGTGGATCGAATTCTGAAGGTCGTGTCCATGTGTTGCCACTGTAACCTGAGGTGCTGGCGTATGGTTTCATGTCGCAGTCTACTTGGTGGATTGGTTGTGTTTCAGGAAACGAGCTTGTAACAACTGGGGATGGAGTTGATGGCAGGACTTGAAAATGTGATGATGTTTGACAAGTGTGTCCTGAGGAATCTGTACTGTATAGTTGGCTGTGGGAGGGTGGGTGGTGGGCGTGCTGTGTGGAATGGGAGGCTGCTAATGTCTGTGCATGCTGAAGTACATTTAATAAGTCGATTTTGGTCCTTAACCGAGAGTTTTCAGGCACTTTCTTCAGTTCTGCATATAGGGATAAACAAAAGAGTTTGTCATCATCATCATCATTCCACTTCTCTCCCTCCTTTCGTCTTGCCAATAAACTATTTTCTACCTCCTTTCGTCTTGCCGATAAACTACTTTCCACAATAGGCTCAGAATGCTTCTCAACTAGCTTTGGCATCAATCTCCTCAATGTTGATGGTGTGGTTCCAGTCAAACAGGGTTCTCCTGTCACATCTTTGTCTTCATCGCACGAGGCCTCATCTCCTGTTGTATCCTTGTCAAGACTCCTGGTCCTTTCCTTCTTCGAGACGTGATTTTCCAAGAAGTGCAGCCTCCTGAAGTAGACATAGCGTCTTGCTTTCTTCCCTGATGGGAGCGTCTTCTGTTTCTTCAACTCTCTTGCGTAACAGTCTCGTAAATTTTTCCACTTCTTTTGCAAACTCAAACTCGAAGCTGAAAATGAAAAAAATATTAATGTTAGAAGTATGTCAACCTTTATCTTGTACTATACGTGTGTGTGTGTATGTGTGTGTGTGTGTGTGTGTGTTCGCGTCTGATGTGACAAACGTCTACCGTATGAAGATATGACCCGTAGAGAATGCGGAAATGTCAAATATTTAATCTAAAACAAATTTTATGTATTTCTTGTATAATTTCAGGTACTTGGCCACGGGTTGATCTGTTACTGATTTGCATTATGGACACAAGCTTGAAAAATCTACCATTCAAAGCATACTGCAGCAAGTATGTGCAGGCATTTAAAAAAAAAAATGAAGACGATTTATTGCCAGAAATGAGAAAACAGAAATGGGAGAAAATCGCAAAGGGTTTTGAAAAGCACTTGGAGTTATGGAACACATCATGAGACCCTACAGTGAAAGACATCAGGCATATATGAAAAAAAGTCTTATTATAGAATGTCCGGAGCATATTGAAAGTACCTTTGGTGTACTGGCTAACAAGATTAGTATATTCTCTGAGTGTCTGGATGAAGCTCAAGACGCGACTCATCGTTCTTGGAGCTTGTTGGTTGACAGAAATCCGTGGAAAGAGGAAAAAAACGACAGGTCTTCCTTATATCAGCATTAACGGGGAAAATATAAACATTAAACAGATGTGAATTATCAATTTATCAACCCAAATATATTGTGTTTTCTCTAACACACACACACACACACAAAAAAAAAAAACGCATACCCACAAGGAACGTCAAAATATTTAGCTTTGAAGAACAGGCTTATAAAGGGTCGTCTCGACGGTAAGGTTGAAAACAGACAGCGCGCGGCACACCGTCATTTCTGTCCCCTGTCGCCTAAGGGCAGGGCAGAGGTGTAAACACCTCCCCGTGCTGTCACTCCACGTGGCCCTTCTTCTTCCCTCCCTGTCGTTGAATGACCGCGACGGGAATCACCTCGTGTGAGCGATCACGCGTGTTTAAACGCCGCGACCGGAAACTGAATCGATGCTGTCCATCACACCCACTGTACCAAGCGACCAACGGCGTGGCTTTACGAGGCTGACGCTACACACTGCATAATTAACGGCACGAGATGGATGTAGGTGTGAAGATACTCTTTGAAGCACCATTGGTAGGCCAGCTCGAGGGAATGTGCCAAGAGAAGGCATGCATGACCTCCGCTAGAGATTAATACGCAGAGTTGAATAGCAGGATAATATGATTTTGTAAGGAAAGATGAAAAGTAAAGTGCAATGCAGGATAACATTATTTACTAGGATGATTATTTGATAAGAAAAAAAATGTTGGTGAGCTGAAAAGTATACTGAGATGCAGGATAACGTTATAGACTAGGATGATTGTAAAGTAAGAAAAGAGTTATCAAGCTAAAAAAACATATATTACAATGTAGGACAACATTATTTACTAAGATTGTAAAATGACATAAATATGTTAAGATAGAAAATATAGTGAAATCTAGGATAGCATTATTAAATAGGATTGTATAACTAGATAAGAAAAGTTAAGCCTAGTGAAATGCAGGTTAACATTATCCAGAAAGATTGTAAATATAAGATAAAAAGTAAAGTTTTGTTCAGTTCACTCACCCATTGTGTCCCCGGCGCGGCAGAATACTTCCTCCAGCTCCTCCCAACACCTTCTCTTGGCGGCTCTTTCCTTGTATTCCACACACGTCACGTCCCAAAGCGCTGGACGTTTCTTCACTTCATCAATCAACAGTTCGGTGTCAAAACGGTCACAGTCCAGCTCTTCCATTTCGTGCTGCATCCTCGACTGAGTGTTGCGGTGTTCCTTCCGTCTCCACCCTCAGGCTCACACGTGCAGCGGTCACACAGGTTGCCCTCTGATTGGCGTGCGTCACATACCGCGGCAGCCAATGAGACGCGACTTCAGAAGCAAACGCGCGACGGGAAGGGAAGGGTGGAGTCGCGCGGCGGCCCAGCGACAAGCGACTAGTGACCGCTCCAATACACTTCAATATTGATACTCTCTGGATAGTCTTGCTGCTACCATTACTATTCTTCTTCTTCTTCTTCTTCTTCTTCTTCTCTATCTTCTTATTGTTGTTGTCGTTGATTCTCGTTCGTCTGTTCAGTTAATTTGTTTATGTGTGATGTTCGTTTGACCCTCCGGCGACGATGCGGCAAGAGAGAGAGAGAGAGAGAGAGAGAGAGAGAGAGAGAGAGAGAGAGGGGTCAGTAGCCAGGGCATCCTCGCAACCTGTCTGGTCTCTCTCTCTCTCTCTCTCTCTCTCTCTCTCTCTCTCTCTCTCAGTGATCTTCTCTTTCTGTCAATCTGCATTCATTTTCGTCATAGAGAGAGAGAGAGAGAGAGAGAGAGAGAGAGAGAGAGAGAGAGAGAGAGGTTACAGACTAGATTGATACTTATAATAATAATCGTGAACGTATGTATATGTATGTGCGTATGTATGTATGTATGTATGTATAAGAAGTTTAACAGAATCATGATGACACACACACACACACACACACACACACACACACACACACATACTTTCCCTTCAACCTTCTTTATTTCATTCCTCTCTCTCTCTCTCTCTCTCTCTCTCTCTCTCTCTCTCTCTCTCTCTCTCTCTCCCTAACTTGAGCCAGGCGTGGAAGTAGAGATAATAGAGGAAGAAGCATAAATATCAATAGAATTTAACTCATAATTATCACCACTTGCCATTCCACTATCATCCGCGCAACAGGAAAACATCGGAGGGCGAATTTATGCACCCAATTAAACCGCATCCCTTAATAACGCTTCTATCGCCTTCATATTCACGCAAGTATCGTTAATTAGTCGTGGAAGTATCGTGGTGTGGTTAGAAATGGCTGGGGTGGACGGGGTGGCGGTAAACGGAATAAATGTCAAATTAGTAACTGTGTGGCATCAGTAAATTTCCCAGTTGGATGTCGTGAGGTCGGGAAGCAAGTCGCAATCTAGGTATTTTTGCGCAATGGAGTGAGCTTTCCTGGTGGTGAGCGGCCTTAACTTTACACTTAACACACGGCTTGTAAGTGTCGTAAGTGGCGGCGAAAGGGAGGAAAGCCAAGGCCGGGAAGGAGGAGGAGGAAGAGGAGGAGGAGGAGGAAGAGAACCAGAAGGGGGAGGAAGGAAAGGCCGAGGCAGGGGACGCTTTACCGAGGTCCTATCCACGTAGAATTCAAAAACACGGACGTTATCTTTGAGTTCCCTTTATTTATTCATTCTTTTTTTTACTTCTCTTTCTCTCCTGCTGGTCACGTGGGTCAGTTTTTTTCAGTTCTGGGGGAGAAATATTGTTAAGCCGAGGGGAGGACACGGGCGCTGGCAGGTGGAGGGCTAAATAAAAGATAGCAATGAAATATTCCGTCCCGAACCTGTCCATCTTTTATTGTAAGCCGCTTGATCTTGATGTCACAGCGAAAAACAACGGAGGGGATACGAGCTTATAATTTATCATTTTTACGTGTGTCTTGCGAGGGAGAGACAGACAGACAGACGGACGCACACACACACACGGAGGTTACAAGGTCTTATTCTTTTTTTCTTTCCCTCTCTCTCTCTCCCTCTCCCTCCCTCTCATTTTTTTTTCTTCGGCTAGAGCGAAGCGAGCTGTGAGTTGCCAAGAGTCGATTTCCAGCAGTGTTGCCAAAACCCCACGTATTTATTTAAACCCCAGAAACACCTTTAACCAGCCGTCTAAACCATTCATGGACCCCAAACTACACTTCTTCATACATTCCTAAACTTTTTATCGTATTTTCATGTATGATTGACGGAGGATAAATAAATAACGCGGATGTAAATTTCGACAGAGGCCGCGTACCCTGCTCGGTGTGTGTGTGTGTACGTGTGTGTGTGCGTCTGTGTGTGAGTGAGTGTGTTCGTGTGTGTGTTCAATGCTTGGCTGGTTACAGGGGACTTTAGTTCAGTGTTGTGGCTGTGAGCTGTGAGGACGGGGCTCCGCTGTGCCTCTCGCCGTGTCAGGCTGTTAAAAAAGGTGTTTTGTTTACGCCATTTCAACGGAACGCAAAACCCACACAGGATTTACCCTCATAGCAAGTGTTCGATTTGTGTTGAGTGGATCGAAGAAACACACGCGACGGGCGGCACACGGCTGAAAAGTGAGGAATATTAAGCCAGCGGTGTTGTTGGCTGACCTAGATGCTTTAAAGGTGATATATTTTACTTGTTGTGGTGTTAAGGTGGTGAGCGTGGTGTGATGAGGCTTGTGGTGGTGATGGTGGTGGTGAGACATAACCTCGTGAGTGTTGTACTGTGTTGCGGCCCCACGAGTGTTGCTGGTAAGGTAGGAACACCCCAAACTCACAAGCCCTGGGCATTGAAAGGACCCCAGTGTACTCATATGTATATTACTGAGTTTCTTGAGGCATTGTATCATTACTAAAGCGTTTAAACCCTTGCGTAATAAGAATTCACCATCATCATCACCATCTCCACCCTTTCTCCTTCACTATCACCGCATCCATCACCTTCTTGACCTCTTAACCCAGCATGCCAGTAGTCATTCTTCTCATGCTCCTCGTCCCCCGCGCTGAGGCAATCATGGAAAGCCAGAATAATGTTAATATAATAAAAAAGTAAATTTCCCCGACTCGTCATTCCTGCGGAGAGGGTTACGCCTGTCTTGGCGCTCTGCAGACATCAAGTGGCGAAATTTACCCAAGTTTTTATATTATTTTTATTTCGTGTTTGCCGTGCGAGGAGGAGGAGGAGGAGGGAGATGGAGGAAGCAGGAACAGAGGGAAGCAGGAAGAGATAAATTAGAGGCGGGAAGATTGTAAGGGAGAAAGGAAGGAGAAAGTTAAAGAGGGTGCCAGTAGCGGGGGTGGTGGCAACACTGAAGTGCGTATGAAGTGTTGCCATACAGATATACACACTTGAAGGGAAATATTTAAAATTTGTCCTCCCTCCCCTGGCCTCCCGCCCCTCCCTGCATCTCCTTGCCCTAACCTTTCCTCCTTACCTTACCTGAATTAGTGGACACCTGGAGAGAGGAGAGAAGTTAATAGAGGTTACCTGAGGGTGTGATTGGAGGTGAGGTGAGGAGTTGAAGGTAGTGTGTGTGTGCGTGTGTGTGTGTCGGCGGGCTGGTGGGGTAAGATAGTGGTGGTGGTGGTGGTGGTGGTGATTTCCTTTGTCCCAATCATCACCGTTTTAAGGTATTTGACGGCACGTGGTTTTAAACAGGTGTGCAAGGGGTGAATGGTGTGATTGATGGCTCATTAACAGGTGTGTGTTATGAGCCCAGGTGTGGAGGTGTTTGTTTGCATTCATTTTTACTTATTTTAGTTTTATCATAAGCTTTTGTATCCGTTAATTCCAGTGTGTGTGATTTTTTGTTTGGTTTAGACGAGTTTCGTGTGTGTGTGTGTGTGTGTGTGTGTGCGCGCGGATGGATGGGTGTCTGGATGTTGAATGTGGTTATTTACTTCTTTTTTCGTGTGTGCGTGCGTGTGTTGGTGTGTTGCGGGGTGATAAATATACACACACATACGTGCTTGCTCGCATACATACACCACCTCCTGTGTGTGTGTGTGTGTGTGTGTGTGGATGGATGGGTGTCTGGATGTTGGATGTGGTTATTTACTTTTTTTTGTGTGTGTGTGTGTGTGATGAGAAGGAAATACCATCACCGGAGAGAGAGAGAGAGAGAGAGAGAGAGAGAGAGAGAGAGGCACAGTGGGAAACAAACAATTACACGAATCTCAGAATGAATATAAAAAGAAAAACGAAGAAAGGAAAAACAAAGAAAAGATTGAGTCAGGACGATGGTATGACGCATGAAAAGAAAGGAAGGAAAAAACAAGTGATAGCTGTGAGGAAGAGGAGGAGAAGAAGAAGAGGAGGAGGATATCTTGCAGTAGTCTACTCGCTCGCCCTCCAACACTGGATTTGACAAAGCACGTGGCCATATTAGGAGGAGGAGGAGGAGGAGCAGGGAAGGCGTGGAGGAGGAATGGAGGGTCGAAGTGAGGGAGGAGAGAATGCGGAGAGAGAGAGAGAGAGAGAGAGAGAGAGAGAGAGAGAGAGAGAGAGAGAGAACGGTATGGGTCAACTTAAGGTCATTGTGTGAAGATGACCCCTGGAGGAAGAGTGGGAGGAGGAGGAGGATGGTGATGATGAGGAGGTGAAGGGAGAACACACACACACACACACACACACATTCAAAACAGGACACGGACACACACACACACACACACACACACACAAGCTCTCAAAACAGGACACACACACACACACACACACACACACACACACTCCTTATTTAAGAATATCAGCTTTAAGTCGAGGTTGGGGTGGTGGTGGTGGTGGCCCTAAGGCGAACAACACACACACACACACACACACACACACTCACACACACACACACAGGGAGAATCATAAGTAAATAAACAATATCCTGAACCTAGTCAACGCTCAGGCATTTATTAAACCCTCGATGACAAAGAGGGCAAACACAAACGAAGGAGGATTTCTGGGGGTGTTGGTTTGCCGATCAGATGTAAACAAACATACTCCACAAACATATACAAACAAGGACCGTAAACATGGAAACAAACGAAGGAAAACATGAAACAAACAACGAATTATAACATTGAAAACAAACAAATTATAGCTTTATGAAAACAAACATCGAATTACAACATGGAAACAAACGAACTAGAACATTATGGTAACAAACAGCGAAATTAAACTTCAACACACGAAATAAAACATGAAAAAACAACGAATTTCAACATGAAGACAAAACAAAGTAGAACATTATGAAAACAAACATCGAATTTAAACCTTATGCTAACAACTTTAAACACATACACAAACAAAGCAACAACTTAAAATATTACGTAGTATATATTAAAAGTCTAGGAAAGGTTGCAACATACCAAGTAGTGGCGGATGTGACTTTAAAGAGGATAATGTGTAGACGTTTTAATGGGAAGCTATTTGTGAACCCGTTGGGAAGACATTTCCTTTCCCAGAATTATTGTTTACATCAGCGTTGAACTAAGAGTCATATGAGTAATTCTCTCTCTCTCTCTCTCTCTCTCTCTCTCTCTCTCTCTCTCACAAGATTATTGGAAAAAAAGTTAAAAAGGGAAAAGAAAATATGTATATAGACTAGAAAGAAGGCGAGTAATCTATCTTGCTTAAGGAAAACATTAAGAAAAGAGTGAAATAAGGAAGTAAAATAGATAAATAGGTAAAAAATATTAGAGGAAATAAGTGAAGACATTAAAGTAGTAGAAATAAAGATCGAAATACGCGAATGTTAGCTACCCCAGTAAAGAAAATAAACGTAATAATAAAGATAAGTAAAATATTAGTAAAAGTAAAAATCAAAATATGTGAATGAAAGTTACGCAAAATAAAGAAAATCGCGTAAGTAATGACAGGAAGAAGATACAAAGAAAATACGCAGTAATAAAGATAGAAAATAAAAGAAATAAAAGTCAATATTAGTGCGAGTAAAGATTTAAATATGTGAATGAAAGTTACGCAAAATAAAGAAAACAATGGCGTAAGTAATGACAGTAAGAAGGTACAGAGAACAAGCGGAATAATAAAGATGATGAGGCGAACGAAGAGCAGAGAGAGAGAGAGAGAGGGGGGAGGTGGAGGAGGGAGTTCTTCTAAGCACAGCTGAGAGATGAATAGAACTTCCGTCACGTTTTCCCAACAGTGAAGTTGCAACATGAATTGGCAACAGTGTGTGTGTGTGTGTGTGTGTGTGTGTGGCGAGATGATGCAGTATAATTCATATGTAGGTGTTTTTAATGGTGCGTGTGTGCCTTGTACGAGTTTAAGAGCAATTATATCCATTCAGTGTAAATATAACGAGAGCAGGGAGGAAGTGCCTAACATAGTCCCTCATTTGATTACCGTAAACAAGGGTGCAGGCGACGCCATGTTGATTTCTGGCTTACACGAACGTCAACAACAAAGAAACAAAACAACAAACCCGGATTCACCCCAAAAATCTCCCTAAAAAAAGACGAAACCATGTAACAAATGTATAAAAGTTAGTACAGAAGAAATAGACGCGTTGGGAACCTTACCTAACCTTCACTTTTTTTCTTTTTACTATTTTTCTTTATATTCACTCTCGTTAAGTTAGGATTTAAGTGGCGCGAGAGACAGGTGGACAAGTGTGGTGGTTCGTTTTTTACTACCTGTTAAGTAATTAGAGAGAGAGAGAGAGAGAGAGAGAGAGAGAGAGAGAGAGAGAGAGAGAGGAAGGAAGAGAGAGAGAGAGAGAGAGAGAGAGAGAGAGAGAGAGAGAGAGAGAGCGGAAGAAGAAATAAAGGAAAGGATAAAGGTATATACAGAGAGAGAGAGAGAGAGAGAGAGAGAGACGTAAGGACAAAGAAAACAGCCACCCGCCACCACTCCTTAGCGAGACGGGAGGGAAAAAAAAGAAAAAAAAGTGTAAGAGAATCAAGTGTATCGCATCGAGGGAAGTAAATTTCAGAAACTGACATCCAAGTGACTCAGACCCGCTCCGTGCAGTGACGTAACTCTCTCTCTCTCTCTCTCTCTCTCTCTCTCTCTCTCTCTCTGGGGGATGGAACAAGGGGGGACTATTGTGATAAAGTGTCGTTTTTTTTATTAATTAATTTTTTAAAGGACTTGTATGTTTTTTTGTGTGACCTGTTGAAAGGGTTGAGGGACACACACACACACACACACACACACACACACACACGTAGTATGATGATGAAGCAACGGGAAGAGAAAGAGAGAGTTCGTAGGAAGATACCTGTGTGTGTGTGTGTGTGTGTGTGTGTGTGTGTGTGTGTGTGTGTGTTTCTCTCTCTCTCTCTCTCTCTCTCTCTCTCTCTCTCTCTCTCTCTCTCTCTCTCTCTTACTTTAAACTTCAACAGGCGAGGTAAAAGGTTAGGAAGGGAGAAATTCTTTGTTTGCTTTGACTTTCTCCGAGATAGAAAGTATGAGAGAGAGAGAGAGAGAGAGAGGTGGGGGTGGGCGGTGAGAGAAAGGCGGCTGGTTAGATACACACAGACATACAGTTACAATGTGATATGCCTAACCCCCTCTCCCCCTCCTCTCTCTCTCTCTCTCTCTCGCAATCATGAACTTGGCAACTATTACACATTTGGTTATAGTTTAAAATGAGGCTTGAAAAAGTTTGGCAAAAGTTGGCGGACTCGAAATTTAGCGCCGCACAACATTTAGCAGAGAGAGAGAGAGAGAGAGAGAGAGAGAGAGAGAATGCCTTACTTTAGCGTCTGTGTGTGTGTGTGCGCGTGTGTGTGTGTCACTTTCCCTCAATTGATTCACGTGGTAATTCTCTCTCTCTCTCTCTCTCTCTCTCTCTCTCTCTCTCTCTCTCTCTCTCTCTCTCTCAGCAAACCACTTCCTTCTTCACCAACACTTCTTTCCTTTCTCTTACCCTCACCTCCTCCTCCTCCTCCCCCTCCCTTCCTCTTCCTCCTCCTCCTCCTCCTCCGAAGTTATTTGAGGAGTTTGTCTGAACGTGGACAAAGTTAAGGAAAGATTAATAAAGTTAGCGAGTTTGTAACAGTCGGAATCTACCCAACCAACTTTTCAAGCCGTACCTCCTCTCTCTCTCTCTCTCTCTCTCTCTCTCTCTCTCTCTCTCTTGCAGTCCCTCCCTCTCCCTCTCCTCCTCTCCCTTCCCTTGCGCGCTCCTTTCCTCCTTGCCTTTACCTCCTTCCTTCCTCCCTCCTCCTCCTCCTCCTCCTCCTACTGCAGAATTATGCCATATCTCCTCCTCTTCCTCCTCCTCCTCCTCCTGTACCGTTTCTGCTCTTTAACTCGCTTTGTTGACAAGTTTCTTTTCGCGTATCTGCTGATCCTCCTCCTCCTCTTTTTCCTCCCCCTCCTCTTCCTCCTCCTCTTCTTCGTCGTCTTTCTTTTCTTCTTTTTCCTCTCTTTTTCTTCATCCTCTACCTCCTCCTCTTCTTCCTCCTTCTCCTTTCTTCATCTTTTTCTTCTTCCTCTCCCTACACCTCCTCCTCCTCCTCCTCCTTCTTTCTTCATCTTCTTTTTCTTCTTCCTCTCCCTACTCCTCCTTTTCTTCTTCTTCTCCTTCTTCTACTTCATCATCATCATCATCATCATCATCATATTCTACCTCCTCCTCCTCCTCCTCTACCTCCCCCCCCTCCTCCTCCTCCTGCTGTTCATGTACCGTTTCTTTTCTGCAACTCGGTTTGTTGACAAGTTTCTTTGGGCGTCACGAGTCTCGCTGTCCATTGTTGACGTCGAGCGAGCCAGCCAGCCAGCGAGCCTTTGTTTGGGTAGTGAGTTTCCCGCGCGTACTTGTTGGTTCTTTTTTTTTTACTTTGATACTGGCACTTTTTTTTTTTTCTTTGAGTGCGATTGATCTTGCTCTGGTTTGCTTATCTTCCTTATCTGCTATTTTTTTTGTTTGGTTTTCTTTTTCTACTTTGTTTTGTCTTGTATTTCTATTTTTCTTTTGTTTTATTGTTATTCTCGTTTGTTAATTCCCTACTTTGCTTCTCTTCATTTTTTTTTACCTCTTTGTTTATGTTTTATCATGTTTTTCTTTGTTTTTCTTTTATCTTTTGTTTTGTTTGTTTCCTTTCTTACTTCCTTCGTTCAGTGACTTCCTTTTGTGTCCTGTCTTGCTTAACTTATTTTCCTTTTTCTACCTTAATCTCTTTCTCTCGTTTTGTATATTTCTTTGTTTTCTTTTATCCTTCTCCTTTTTCCTGTTTTGTGTGTTCCCTTCTTCTTTCACTTCTTTCCTTCTTTGTTCTTTTTCTTCTTTCACATTCTTTTCCTTCTATATTTTCGTTGTCATCCGATTGTTTTATTTTCTTGATTTTAGTTTCTTTATTTCTTCATTGGTTTGTTTTCCTGTCTTTCATCCTTTTCCTTATTTTATTTGTTTCCGTTCATTCATCAAACATCAAAGGACTCTCTCTCTCTCTCTCTCTCTCTCTCTCTCTCTCTCTCTCTCTCTCTCTCTCTCTCTCTCTCCTCTTCTATCCATCTATTATATTCTCTTACACTCTTATCTATCTTTATACTATATTCTCTTATTTATCTATCTATTCTCACTTATCTATTTATCTACTCTATTCTCTTATCTATATATATTATCTATCTCTCTCTCTCTCTCTCTCTCTCTCTCTCTCTCTCTCTCTCTCTCTCTCTCTCTCTCTCTCTCTCTCAAACACAAACTCTTAAAACTTTTTGATAAATTATTGGCCGTATTTTAGAAACTTTGGCAAACACTTATTTTTTCAGGAAGGGGAAGGGAAGGGGAAGGGGGGCGAGAAATATTTTATAAGCGGTCATTTTCTTGTTATTTAACGTCTGGTTTGTGGTGTCAGGCAAGTTCTGTTATTTAAGAGATCACGGTGATGGAGTTAGCTTGATTTTTTAATTCTTTTTTATGATTTATTTTTGTATATACAGGATTTAGTTAGATTATAAGCTCGTACTGCGACCTGTTTTTGTTTTTGTTTTATTACCTGGTATTTGTTTTTATCGTTTATTATCTGTATATATCTTTTATTTATCTTTATTTGCGTCTTAGTTTATCTTCATCATTTTTTTTATATATGCTAATCCTCGTTATCTGCATGTTTGTGATATTCTCTTATTTTCGTGTTTTTGTACCATTTTTTTCTGCATTATTTGCCATTATATTTGTGTTTATCATATTGTTCATTGTATGCGCGATTTTTGTATCATTTTCTCATTATTTATTTCTTTGTTTATCATATTGTTCATTATTTGCGTTTTGTATCATTTTCTATATTTTCCCTTTTTTATTGTCGTTATATTTGTGTTTATCATGTTGTTCATTGAATGCATGTTTTTTGTATGATATTTTTCATTATTCATTTATGTTTGTTCATCATATTGTTCATTATTTGCGTTTTATATCATAGTTTTCATTATTTGTGTTCATATTGTTCAATCTTTGTGTTTATCATATTGTTCATTATTTGCGTTTTATACCATAGTTTTCATTATTTGTGTTCATCATATTGTTCAATCTTTGTGTTTATCATATTGTATCATCGTGTTTGCTTGTTTTATTTCATCATATTCAGCATTGTTAATATCATGTTCATCATCATATGCGTTTTTCATCACATCCATCATCCTAATTACGTATTGTCATCATATCCATCATTTATACGTTTTTTCATCATATCCATCATCATATTCACAATTATTCAACACATCTATCATTTTATATATACGTTTTTTCATCTTATTCATCATCATATTCCTGCCTTTCCTTCATATTCATTTTTACAGGCGTTTTTTTCCACCGTATTCATGATCCTATTTACGCATTTTCATCATATTCATCATCATACATACGCATTTTCATTTTATTCATCATCATATTCGTTTGTTTTCCTTCATATTCATCTTTGTAGTGTTATTTTCATATCCGTTATCCTATTTACGCATATTCATCAGTCATCGTTATACATACGCATATTCATCTTATCCATCATCATACTCGTTTGTTTTTCATCTTATTCATCATTTTCATTTGTTTTTCATCATATTCATCATCATACCTACGTTTTTTCATCTTATCCATCATTTTCATTTGTTTTTCATCATATTCATCATCATACCTACGTTTTTTCATCTTATCCATCATCATATTCGTTTGTTTTTCATCATATTCAACATCATTATTATTATTTGCATTCGTTTCAAAGCATTAACCTTCCCTCCTTCCCTCACGCTTTTTACAACCCTCCCCATAGTTAAAAAAAAACACCCTTCGCCATCCCTGGAATACAAAGTGACAAAAATATAACGTAATAAAAAATACGGCCACACGGGGATCAAGCGAGCGTTTAAAAATACGGGCTGGCCAAAAATAAAACAGTGGGGGTTGTGAAGGCGCTGTCATGTTTATTATTATTAACATTTATTGGTAACAGACTCGCATCGCTTTTTATTGGGTTGGAAGGATTCGATTACCATACTACAGGGGTGGAAGGAGGACTGGATCACCTTTATATAGTGCTGGATCTCGTATTTCTGGTCAGGGGGGGTAGTGGGATACGAACCTAAGCTATTTTGGCCTTGGTGGAGAGGGAGGTCATACGGAGATATATTGTTCGCCTCTATTATTATTATTATTTCTTTTCTATGCTTATTTCTGTCTTTATAGAGGATACGGACCTAAGCTATTTTGGCCTTGGTGGAGAGGGAGGTCATACGGAGATATATTGTTCGCCTCTTATTATTATTATTATTTCTTTTCTATGCTTATTTCTGTCTTTATAGAGGATACGGACCTATGCTATTTTGGCCTTGAGAGAGAGAGAGAGAGAGAGAGAGAAGGAGAAATACTATTGGGTGTTTTTTTATTATACTTTTTAAAGGAGTTAAGTCGCTTTTTTTTTTTATAGAATTGCAAGAAGTAGATCACCTTAATATACTTGATCTATTTAGGAGTATTTTTTTCCTGTTTTTTTTATATAACATTATAAGTTGAAATTCATCTATATTAGTGTCTTTGTATCATATCATTATTTTCGTGTTTTCATCATTACTTATATATTTTTTTTTATATTTCATCATTAATGGCATGTTTTTGTATCATACTTTACCTTATATATGATTTTTCATTGCCCCAGCGACCGTGAGAGTAGTATTGCCAACTCAAAAAATAACCTTAACTAATTAATCTTAGCAAATTTTAAACTTTTCCGCCTTCGTTTCTATCCCACACACCCCACTTCCAACAGCTATTCTTGTCCCCTTTGCGTCATACTCTTACTAAACCACTGAACGTGTAATATAATAACAGGAAACTTTGAGGTCTGGCTGACTAAATATTGTTGGAAGTGACCACAAGGGAAATGGCGTAGGTGGGGAGAGCTTGTAATACGTGAGTAAGAAATAAGGAGAGCTTGTACCACGGGCGTGAGGGATAGTGAATGCTTGTAATATGGGCGAAAGGAATAGGAAAGGGAGAGCTTGCAACATGGGCGTAAGAGATATGGAGGGAGCTTGTAATACGGGCGTAAGGGATAGGAAGGGGGAGCTTGTAACACGGGCGTGATGGGTAGTGAAAGCTTGTAACACGGGCGTAAGGGATAGGAAGGGAGAGCTTGTTATACGGGCGTAAGTGATAGGAAGGGAGAGCTTGTAATACGGGCGTAAGGGATAGGAAGGGAGAGCTTGTAATACTGGCGTAAGGGATAGGGAGAGCTTGTTATACGGGCGTAAGGGATAGGAGAGGAGAGCTTGTTATACGGGCGTAAGAGATAAGGAGAGAGCTTGTTATGCGGGCGTAAGGGATAGGAAGGGAGAGGTTGTTATACGGTCGTAAGGGATAGGAAGGGAGAGCTTGTTATACAGGCGTAAGGGATAGGAAGGGAGAGCTTGTTATACGGGCGTAAGGGATAGGAAGGGAGAGCTTGTTATACGGGCGTAAGGGATAGGAAGGGAGAGCTTGTTATACGGGCGTAAGGGATAGGAAGGGAGAGCTTGTTATACGGGCGTAAGGGATAGGGAGAGCTTGTAACACGGGCGTAAGAGATATGGAGAGAGCTTGTTATACGGGCGTAAGGGATAGGAAGAGAGGGCTTGTTATACAGGCGTAAGGGATAGGAAGGGAGAGCTTGTTATACGGGCGTAAGGGATAGGAAGGGAGAGCTTGTAATACGGGCTTGAGATATGGAGAGCTTGTAAATACGGGCATATCTGAATAAACAAAAGATACATAGAAATACCCTTAATACGCCATTCCTTTAGAACCAAAACAACTGCAAGAAAATAAAGAGATTTTCGCTTCACTGGAGAAAGAGGAGGATGGGATACAAGCCTAATATATGATACTATTTTCACCTTTGATGGAAGAAGAGGAGGAAGAAGAAGAAGAAGGGTACATGTCAATCCATCGTATACTATTTTAGCTTAGATGAGTCAGAAAGAAAGGCAAGGGAAGGAAAGGGAGGAGAGGGAGGGGAAGGGGGATACAGACCTATATAAATCCGTACTATTTTAACCTCTGTGATGGGGGACGAAGGGGAAGGAAGGGGATACGTGCCTTTATA
The DNA here is from genome assembly GCF_024679095.1 of Eriocheir sinensis. Lineage (NCBI taxonomy): Eukaryota > Metazoa > Arthropoda > Malacostraca > Decapoda > Varunidae > Eriocheir > Eriocheir sinensis. The sequence continues at coordinate 6,387,003 of NC_066558.1, forward strand.
TATTAGGCTACTCTGTTCAAGCTTTGTGTGATGGGGAAGAGAAGGGAGGTGAAGGGAAGAGAAGGAAAGGAAGGGAAGGTAGTTGAGATAAGGGATTGAACGAGAAGGGAAGATAATGTGCATAAGTTAATCTGTATGACACTAATTTTGGGTTTGTTTGAAGGGGAAGGGAAGGGAGGTGAAGGGAAGAGAAGGAAAAGAAAGGGAAGGGAAGGTAGTTGAGATAAGGGATTGAACGAGAAGGGAAGATAATGTGTATAAGTTAATCTGTATGACACTAATTTTGGGTTTGTTTGATGGGAAAGATCAGAGGAAGGGAAGGGCAGGAAAGGAAGGGATGGGACGAGAAAGGAATAGAAGAGTGAAGGGAGGGAAGGGGACAGGATAACAATACATTTAATTTTCGCCTTATTTGATGGGGCGTGGAAGGGAAGGGTAAAACAATGAAGGGACTAGACGAGAAGGGAAGGGAAGGGGAACTGGACTAGACTGGAATGGAAGGGAATTGAAGGGAAGGGAAAGAACGATGAAGGTGCCAGACGAGAAGTGAAGGGAAGGGGAAATGGACAAAATTGGACTGGAATGGAATTGAAGGGAAGGGGAAGAACAATGAAGGGAAGAGGAGGGGAGCTGGACAAGACTGGAATGGAAGGGAAGGGAAGGGAAGAACAAGGAAGGGGCGAGACGAGAAGGGAAGGGAAGGGGAAATGGACAAAATTGGACTGGAATGGAATTGAAGGGGAGGGGAAGAACAATGAAGGGAAGAGGAGGGGAGCTGGACAAGACTGGAATGGAAGGGAAGAGCAGGGAAGAACAAGGAAGGGGCGAGACGAGAAGGGAAGGGAAGGGGAAATGGACAAAATTGGACTGGAGGGGAATTGAAGGGAAGGGGAAGGACAATGAGGGGAAGAGGAGGGGAGCTGGACAAGACTGGAAGGGAAGGGAAGGGAAGGGAAGAACAAGGAACGGGCGAAACGAGAAGGGAAGGAAAGAGGAAAGGAATGCAATCACATACCCGATCTACGCATTTTTGATAGGTAAGGGAAGGGAATGAAAGGAGAAGGAAGGGGATAACGGGATAGGAATGGAAGACACAGGAAGAGAGAGTGTTGGGAATACGAGCCAATAAATTATACTCGATTTTCGCTGTTTTTGAAGGGGTAGAAAAGGGAAATGTGGTATGAGATAATGTAGGAGACAGCCAACACTCTCCCTGCCCGCCCTTCCTTCCTCCTCCTCCTCCTCCTCCTCCTCCTCCTCTTCCTCTTCTTTCTCCTTCCCTCATTCCTCATTCCTCCTTCTCACCTTCCCTTCCCGCCCTTCCTTCACACTCCCCTCCTCCTCCTCCTCTTCTTTCTCCTTCCTCTTTTTCCTCCTCCTTCTTCCATCGCTCCTCCTCTTCTTTCTCCTTCCCTCACCCCTCTCTTCTTCCTTCCCCTTCTTCCCCCTCCTACTTCCCTCTCTCCTCCTCCTCCTCCTCTTCTTTCTCCTTCCTCTTTTTCCTCCTCCTTCTTCCATCGCTCCTCCTCTTCTTTCTCCTTCCCTCACCCCTCTCTTCTTCCTTCCTTCCTTCCCCTTCTTCCCTCTCTCCTCCTCCTCCTCCTCTTCTTTCTCCTTCCTGTTGTTCCTCCCCCTTCTTCCTTGCTCCTCCTCTTCTCTCCTCTCCTCCTCCTCCCCTCCTCTTCTTCCTCTTCCCTCTTCTCCTCCTCCTCCTTCTTTCTCCTCTTTTTCCTCCTCCTTCTTCCATCGCTCCTCCTCTTCTTTCTCCTTCCCTCACCCCTCTCTTCTTCCTTCCTTCCCCTTCTTCCCCCTCCTACTTCCCTCTCTCCTCCTCCTCCTCCTCTTCTTTCTCCTTCCTCTTTTTCCTCCTCCTTCTTCCCTCGCTCCTCCTCTCTTCTTTCTCCTTCCCTCACCCTCTTCTTCCTTCCTTCCTTCCCCTCCTTCCCTCCCCCGTTTTTCCCTCCTCCTTCTCTCCCTTCCTTTCCCTCCCATCTTTCCACACCCCTATCCCTCCCTCCTCCTCCTCCTCCACGCCTTGCTCCACATCTTGGTCTCGAGCAAACTTAATAAAAATCTTGACTTCTTGCGGTAAAGTTGCAGTAACTTAGCCGGGGCCGAAGTTAAGGCTGGGGGTAGGGGGGGAGGGGGAGAGGAGGGTTGTTGTTGTTGTTGTTGTTGATGCTGTTGTTGTCTTACGGAATGTCACCAGCGTCACCATCATCATCTTCATCATCATTTCTTCATCCTGTTTTCGTCTGGTTTCGTATTTCTTCCTCTTCTTCTTTTCATCATTTTTTCTTCCTCAATATCACCATCATCATCGCCATTCTCATTCTTTTATATTTTCTTATTTTTACTTCTTCATTCTTTCTCCTTTCTCTTCTTCTTATCTTCATAATTACAACATATCACTTACTTTCACCACAATTAAAATCACAAATATTCAATTATCCTTCTTTTTAATATTTTTCCTTATCTATTTATTTTCCTTTTCCTTAATTTTTTTTCAATTTTCATTATATTATCACCTATCTTCCTATCTTCTTCCTCTTCATCTTCTTATCATTCATTATTCGTCACTACCACCACCACCATCATCATCAGTGTTACCAACCATTCATCAACTCTCCCCCCCTCCCCTCTCTCTCTCTCTCTCTCTCTCTCTCTCTCTCTCTCTCTCTCTCTCTCTCTCTCTCTCTCTCTCTCAGGTCGTTATTCACTTGTTTCCCGGCCACACTAACTCCCCTACGCCTCTGTTATTAAATTGTTTGTCCATGTTTTTGTTTTTATTTCATTTCGTTTATGTTTTTTCACCCCGTTGGTCTTTAATTTAACTTTTGTGATTGTGTGTTGGGTGGGCGGCTGTTGTTTTGGACCAGCGAGAGAGAGAGAGAGAGAGAGAGAGAGAATCACGGACCTCTCTCTCTTCTCTTTTTCTCTCTTTTTCAGCTTCACCTCGAATTTGCTACAGTTAGTCGGTCCGATAATTTAGTCTGTACGCCGGTAACCCAATTCTCTCTCTCTCTCTCTCTCTCTCTCTCTCTCTCTCTCTCTCTCTCTCTCTCTCTCTCTCTCTAACTTTTCCAGCATGTCCATTACTATTTGTTAAGGATTGTTGGTCTGAGAGAGAGAGAGAGAGAGAGAGAGAGAAGAGAGAAGAGAGGGGGTAGGAAGTAAAGAAAGGGATTGGAGGAATGTGTGTGTGTGTGTGTGTGTGTAGTCAAGTTCTTATAAAAGTTTTGCAGTACATCGCATTTTAAATTCCTCAAAGTTCTCCATGAAAACGTTCCTCTTTTATTTATTACATGCGAGTCATATTTCATTCATCTCTCTCTCTCTCTCTCTCTCTCTCTCTCTCTCTCTCTCTCTCTCTCTCTCTCTCTCTCATTGTTTTTGTTTACTCATATCACAATCCACCCTTCTTTCACTATATATACAAGTGTTGCTTTAATGTATTCTAATGTTATTTTTGTTCGTGTTAATTAATTTCTTGGTTATTGTTGTTGTTTTGTTCATATATTAAGTTTGCGTACTGGTATTTAACGTAGCCTAGTGTTTGTTTGTTTATTTATTATTTTTTTTGCGTATTTATAGTGACTGATAATGTTGCAATGTGTTCAGTCTTTATAGTTTCATTATTTTAACTTTTTCATTTTCTTGTTCATTTGTTCTTGTTCTTTTTCTACAACTTCTTCTTCTTCTTCTTCTTCTTCTTCTTTGTCCGTTTTTGTTGATTTCTAGTTTTTCATAAAGTAATTGATTATGTTTACTACTACTACTACTACTACTACTGCTATTACTCCTCCTCCTCCTCCTCCTCCTCCTCCTCCTACTACTACTACTACTACTACTACTACTACTACTATTACTCCTCCTCCTCCTCCTCCTACCACTACTACTACTACTACTACTACTACTACTACTACTACTACTACTACTACTGCTACTACTATTACTCCTCCTCCTCCTACTACTACCACTACTACTACTACTACTACTACTACTACTACTACTACTACTACTACTACTACTACTACTACTACTACTACTACTACTACTACTACTACTACTACTACTGCTACTACTATTACTCCTCCTCCTCCTCCTCCTACTACTACTACTACTACTACTACTACTACTACTGCTACTACTATTACCGTACTACCTTTTGTGTTGCATCATTGTATTTAGTGTTGCAAGTATTGGATTTTGTTGCACGTGTCTTCATATCATTAACATTCCTTCTAAACTGTAACTTGGCGCCTGTGTGTGTGTGTGTGTGTGTGTGTGTGTGTGTGTGTGTGTGTGTGTGTGTGTGTGTGTTGTTTTCAGTCTTGGTTTACTGTCGTTTACTTGGTCTACGTTTTTTTTCTTTATTTTTGTCTATTTTTTCATCATTATCATCATCATTTCTGTTCTGTTCTTTTTTATCTCGTTTTTGTGTTTATATTGGTTTTCTTTTTTCTTTGTTTTTTTTCTTTATTCATCATCTTCAGCTTGACCTTCTTCTTCGTCTTCTGTAAATACCACCACCTCCTCCTCTTCTTCCTCCTCCTCCTCCTCCTCCTCCTTTTGTTGACTTGGTAGCTACAGTTTATCTTCTTCCTCCTCCTCTTCTTCTTCGTATACCAAAACTTTGTATCCTAACTTAACTACGACATTTTTTTCCTACATCGAAACTTGCAACTTCCTCCTTGTCTTCCTCCTCCTCCTCCTCCTCCTCGGTATAAGCAACAAGATGGGCGGTTAACAATTTATTATTTTTTTTTAGCCATGTCGAGGTAGAAGCCGCTCTGCTGTAACCAACCTGCTATCGATTCTCTCTCTCTCTCTCTCTCTCTCTCTCTCTCTCTCTCTCTGACCGGCATTCCTTCCTTTCTTTGGTTTAACTGAAACTTGTCTCTAATCATATTTTTTCTTTTTTTCTTTTATTTTTTTTCTTATTCTTGCGTGTTGGAAATTTAGTTTTTTTTTCATCATCTTGTTCTTCATCATCATCATCTTTTTTTCGTCTGCTTCTTCTTTTTCTTCTTGTATTGCTTTTTTTTCCTGTTGTCACATTCTCTCTCTCTCTCTCTCTCTCTCTCTCTCTCTCTCTCTCTCTCTGCAGGCACAAATTTGCTAAGCTTTGTTTCCTCCTTTTTTCTTTTTCTTCCTTTTTGTCTTCGCGTGGTCTTGCATACTTTCTCTTTAATTTGCTTTGTCTAGTGTGTGCATGTCTCTCTCTCTCTCTCTCTCTCTCTCTCTCTCTCTCTCTCTCTCTCTCTCTCTCTCTCTCTCTCATTTATTCACACCAGTTGAAGTTGATTTGATATTTCTCAACCTTCGTCAGAGAGAGAGAGAGAGAGAGAGAGAGAGAGAGAGAGACCCGTTAAAAAGAGAGAAAACTATAAGTAAGACATAAGAGCAAAAGATCGGCCAAGTGTTAGTATAAAGACTCGGATCGTAAGTGTAATGGTGTTGAGTCTTGCTAAGGAGGAGGAGGAGGAGGAGGAGAATGGAGAGGGGGAGGAGGAAGAGGAAAGGAGAAAGGTGGCTCAGTACGTGTTTCTATTATTATCACGTCTTTATGCTCTCTCTCTCTCTCTCTCTCTCTCTCTCTCTCTCTCTCTCTCTCTCTAAATAGGAAAACACTTCCCCCTAACAGTATTGCCAAGTCATCGCTCTTATGTCATAAATATACGCTCTTTCGCCACCACCACCACCAGTGTTACCACCACCGCTGCCAAACCTCTTCTATTATTATTATTATTTTTTTTATTATTATTATTAGTATTGCTGGTGCTGTTTGTGGTTGTGTAGAAGTAGTAGTAGTAGTAGTAGTAGTAGTAGTAGTAGTAGTAGTAGTAGTATCATCACCATCACCACCATCACAATCATCACCACCACCACCACTATCATCATCATTACTAGGCTACCACATCACATCCCTAACCCCCCACCCCCCCCTTGACACCACCACCACCATCACCACCACCACCGACCCACGTGCGGTGATAGCTCGAGGAAAGTTTTAAAGACAAAAGTTTGTTGGAATGAGTTGGATTCTCGGAAAAAGTTTGAGTCAGAGAGAGTTGGAGGAGAAGGAGGAGGAGGAGGTGGTAGAAGAGGAGGAGGAGGAAGGAAGATGGGGAGGAAGAGGAGGAGGAGGTGGTGGTGTTGACAAGAATACGTTATTATTCTGATGTAATTAAGTGATTATCTAATTATACTACTACTACTACTACTACTACTACTACTACTACTTCTACTACTACTACTACCATCACCACCACCATTACTTTACTCGTAGTGCAATTTTTTTCATAATTTTATCATATTTTACCTATTTATGACCGTTTTCTTTGGGAGCTCTTAAAGGGAAGCTTCGGTATTAGTACATCTCGTCACTGGGCTCTTTTTCTAATTAAATTATATAGGAGGCTTATGATAGTAATTAGGCACGGATAGGAGGAGATGCTTAATTGCCGTGAGGAGAGGGAGGGAAGGAGAGGAAGAGGAGGAGGAGGGATGGAGGGTAAGGAGGAGGAGGAGGAGGAGGAGGAAGGTGGGAGAGAAGTGAAGTTTTAATAGGAAAAGTTGTGGCCCAGAACTTAGCACTATCAGTTTTGACAGAAAAGTTTTGTTTTAGAGTTGCCGGTGAAGAGTTGCCTTGAGCCAGCCAGCCACCTAGCCAGCCAGTCAGCCATCTAGCCAGCCATTTATAGTTAGCCATCTAGTCAGCCAGTCAGTCAGCCAGATGGTGCCAAGTATGGTTGAATGATAAGGTGATTGACTGACTAACTTTTCAATGAGACGGGAAGTATTGATTTTTTTTCTGGTTATATTTGAGCCAGTAAGCCAGAATCATCCATGCATCTAGTCAGCTATTTTATTCAGCTATCATTAAAAATAGCTGATTGACTGACTAACTTTTCAATGAGACTGGAAGTATTGATTTTTTTACTGGTTATATTTGAGCCAGTAAGCCAGAATCATCCATGCATCTAGTCAGCTATTTTATTCAGCTATCATTAAAAATAGCTGATTGACTGAGTAACCCGACTTTTTCAATGAGACGGGGAAGTGTTTTTGGTTACATTTCACCCAGTTAGCCAGCCAGTTAGTCATCTAGTCAGCCATTAGCTAGCCCGACTGTTAATTAAATACGTGACTGGCAGACTTGCAATGAGACAGGAGAATGAAGTGTTTTTGTTGTTAGATTTCAACCGGTTAGCCGTACAGTCCAATGAGAAGACGGAAAACTTGTGAATCATGTCTTTAAATCTGATCAGACAGGAGAACTTGTATTTCCGGATAAAGTTTAGAGTCATTGATACAACCGTCTTCAAGCATAAAGAGTTGCCATGATTTTAGATACAATAGAAAGTCTGTATGTATGTTTGTGTGTTAGTGTGTCTGAGAGAGAGAGAGAGAGAGAGAGAGAGAGAGAGAGAGTTATTAATTTAGTTTCCCCTTTCCCTTCCTGCAGAGTGTCAACAAGAGTGGCGAGCAGAAGGATGCATCCCCAGGCACACGCAACGCTCACTAGGTTGGTAACACTGACTGATGAGCCCGCGGGAACGTTTGTTGACTCGATTCTTTTATTTTATTATTTTTTTTTATGGTTTTCGTCTGGTTTCTTTTTTATTGGTCTTGCCGTTTGCCATTTTCGTTTCTCTTCCTCATCTTAAGTTCTTTTTATTTCACATTTTCTTACTTTATTTTTTTGTTTTTCGTTTTTTGTCTTTATTTCCTGTTTATTTTTTTCATCTTTTTTTTTCCATTATTGTTTTATTGGTGTTTTACTTTTCTTTTTCCTCTTTCCTCATCTTACGTTCTTTTATATTTTTTGCCTTTCGTTTTCTTTCCTCGTCTTTTCCTTTTTTATTTCTCACTTTTTTTGCTTTTTCTTCTAATTTTCTCATCTTTTGACTTCCTATTTTTTTTGTCTCTCTTTCTTCATCTTTTGCCTCTTCCTTCTTTTCATTTCACCTCTTTTGCCCATTTCTTTTTCTTTTCTCATCTTCCTATTTCTTTTGCATTTTTTCCATTTTTTCCTCTTCCTTCTTTTTGGTTCTCACACTTGCAATTTCTTTTTCGTCCAATTCTTTTGTCTTTCTTCTTTCTTCCTCGTTATCTTCTTTTGTTTGTCTCGATATAACTTTCTGCAGTGATCGTATTGTTTTCTTCTTTCTCTTGCTTCTTCTTCTTCTTCTTTTTCTTCTTCTTCTACTTCTTCTTCGTTATTACACCATACTGGTCTTATTGTTTTCTTGCGAGCTGCTTCTCTCCTCTTCTTCTACGTCTTCCTTCTTCTTCTACCTCTTCTCACACTCTTCTTCATTATTTCATTACTCTGATCATATTGTTTTCTTGTGATCTTTTTCTTCTTGTACTTGAGAGAGAGAGAGAGAGAGAGAGAGAGAGAGAGAGAGAGAGAGAGCATCAATAGTTCTAGCAGTGACTAATGTTTTTCGCGTCTACAAGATTTCCAAACTTTTATAATACGTACATTGTTCATTGTTTGCTACTGTTGAGAGAGAGAGAGAGAGAGAGAGAGAGAGAGAGAGAGAGAGAGAGAGAGAGAGAAAATAATATGAGAAACAGAAAAGATAGAAATACAAAAACAGAGAGAGAGAGAGAGAGAGAGAGAGAGAGAGAGAGAGAGAGAGAGAGAGAGAGGGAGAGAGCATCTGGGTCAATCACACCTTAGTTTACACGTTAATTAAGATCCAGGTAGCATTATTACCTCCTAGAGAGAGAGAGAGAGAGAGAGAGAGAGAGAGAGAGAGAGAGAGAGAGAGAGAGAGAGAGAGAGGCAGTGTTACCAAGTTAGAGCCAAGTCTCATCACCGATTGAACGTAAGGAGTAAGGAAACTTTCGAAATTAAGTTTATGAAGTTGTATATGATTTATTACACTTGAGCGGCCATGGAGGAGGAGGAGGAGGAGGAGGACGGAGGAAGAAGAAGAGGAGGAGGAGGAGGGAGAAGAAGAAGAGGAGGAGGAAGTCTTGTGTTTGAAAGTTTTGAGGGATGGCAGCAAGAGTTTTGTAAGGGGAACATTCTTTAACCACTACACAGTTTAGGAATTTAATGAATAACTTGTGGCTGCGAGTTATGATGATGATGATAGTTTTGTATTACTCCTTTTTTTATTTGTATGTTAATTTTTCTATACGTGAATGACTGACTGAAAGCGAGTATAATGTATGAATTCCTTTTTATCCAGCTTTATTAGTATGATGTCTAGAATCCCTTTATTATTTGTGTTTATTTTTATTTACGTATATGAATGATTGACCGTGAATGCGAGTATGTTGACAGTGAGTGATAGTGATTATTACAGGATCTATTTACAAGGTCTTTTCTTCACTTTCTTCTGTTTCTCACGCTTTCCTTTATCCTTTCAATGTCATCTCTATTGTCGTTCCACTTCTTCCCTTATCCTTTCAATGTCACTCATCATCCTTCGTTTCCTTACTTCCAACTCCTTTACTAATCCCTACAATATCACTTCTATATTATTTTCTTCCCTTTCTCATTCCCTTCAACATCATCTTTCTTTCCTTCCCTTTCGTTTCTTCCCAGTCCTTTCTCATTCCCTTCAACATCATCTTTCTTTCCTTCCCTTTCGTTTCTCTCCAGTCCTTTCTCATTCCCTTCAACATCATCTTTCTTTCCTTCCCTTTCGTTTCTCTCCAGTCCTTTCTCATTCCCTTCAATATCGTCTTTCCTCTCCTTTCTTTTCCTTCCCTTTCTTCTCTTCCACTCCTTCCCGAATTCCTTCAATATCACTCATATTTCTGTTCCTTTACTTACTTAATTTTCTTTTCCTTCCATTTCTCTAATCCCTTAAAAAACATCAATTTTCTCCCCTTTTCTTTCCTTCCCAGTCTTTCCCTTATCCCTCTTACATCATTTTTCTTCCTTTTTTTCTTCCCTTACCTTCATTCCTTTTCTTCCCACTTATCCCACAAATCATCACATCCTTTTTCTTCTCTTCCCTGTTCTTCCCATATCCCTGCAACATCACTTACTAACTAATACCAATTGAATACCAACTTACTAGCCAACTAATACTAACTTGCTATATAACTTGCTACAGTAATACCAACACAACATTACTTCTTACTATGCCTTTCCCGTCTCATATACACGGTTTCACATTACATAATCTTTCTATATATAACACCAGAATAATATTTATGCCACCGAATATTATTAATGGAAGACGTAGTATTTCCTAGTTCTGTTTTTTTTTCTTCTCTCCATGTGATTTGTTTTATGTGATTCGTTTTATTGTGGTATTTTTGTAATGGAAGAAGGACACCCACTTAATAACTACCTTCCTTTTGGTTTCGTTTATTCTTGCTGTGGTTGGGGGAGAGACATTCTTTGGCAGATAACTTTTTTAATGGAGAATTTAATGAGGAACTTTTTGAGATTTCTGTAAGTGTTGACATTATCCTGAAATTACAAGAGGGAGGGAGAGGGGAATGTTTGATGATAATGATGATGATGAAGATAGTGATGATGGTGATGAACAAGGATTTGGCCACTGAGATAATTATGATGATGGTAATACTGGATGAGCTGCAAAAGTTTGAGAATGAGATGGTGATGATGATGGTGGTTTAGTGATGAATATTAATGATTTCTTGGCCATGTAGTAGTAAGTTATATAGCAAGTTAGCATTAGTTAGTTAGTAAGTCGGCATTCAATTGGTATTAGTAAGTGTTGTTGAAGGGATATGGGAAGAACAGGGAAGAGAAGAAAGAGAAAGGATGTGATGATTTGAGGGTTTGTGGGATAAGTGGGAAGAAAAGTGATAATGAAGTCTTGGTCACAATAATGCTGGTGGAGATGGTGAAGTGCTGGTGATTATGGTGAATAGCCTACTGATGGTGGCTGTGGCAAAGGTGATAATGAAGATGCTGGTGATGACAATGGTGAATAGTGATTTCTTGGCCACTGATGATTCTGATAGTGATAATAATGATCATGATTGGTGACTACTTGGCCATACTTATAATGGTGTCCTTCTTCCATTACATAAATACCGCAATAAAACGAATCACATCAAACAAATCACATTAAAAGAAGAAAAAAAAACAGCACTAGGAAATACTATGTTGCCCATTAATAATATTCGGTGGCATTAGATTAGGTTAGTTAGATGGTGATGATGATAGTGATGGTTATTTTTTTAGCCATTTCAGAATAAGTACACTTTAATTAAACCCCTCCAGCAAAGAACTTTAAACCTTGAACAAGAGATTAAAAGATGATACAAAATGACACTCTTAATTAAGTAAACTCAAAATATACATTACCTGGTTTCAAAGTGCTCCCTTAAACCCATCCTGCAAAAAAAAAAAAAAAAAAAAAAAAACTTGAACAAGAGATTAAAAGATGATATAAAATGACACTTAATTAAGTAAACTCAAAATATACATTACCTGTTTTCAAAGTGCTCCCTTAAACCCATCCTGAAAAAAAAAAAAAAAAAAAACCTTGAACAAGAGATTAAAAGATGATATAAAATGACACTCTTAATTAAGTAAACTCAAAATATACATTACCTGTTTTCAAAGTGCTCCCTTAAACCCATCCTGCAAAAAAAAAAAAAAAAAAAAAAAAAAAAAAAAAAAGGAAGCCCCATTTAATCAAGGCAAATAAAAGTTGATACGAATGTAAATAAAATGAGATTAAAGAAAACTATTAACTGATGACTGGTTTTAGTGGTGGATACATTGAATTATGGATGTAAATGAAGGCGGGGGAAGAGGAGGAGGAGGAGGAGAGGAGGGGGATATGATAACTGTATTGATTGCTAGCATATTAATTCATAAGTGTTCCCTCTTGCATAGTAATGAGGGAGGAGGAGGAGGAGGAGTGGGGATTAGAAAGGAATTCATAGTGATTTTATTAGTTGAGAGAGAGAGAGAGAGAGAGAGAGAGAGAGGTTACAAATAATGAAATAACAGAAGAAAACAGATTATTATAAGAAAAAAAATAAAAAGATGATGAAAATGATGAGAGAGAGAGAGAGAGAGAGAGAGAGAGAGAGAGAGAGAGAGAGAGAGAGAGAGAGAGAGAGAGAGAGAGAGAGAGAGAGAATGAAATAACAGAAGAAAACAGATTTTTATAGAAAGCAAAAGAATAAAAAAGAATGCATGAATGAATAGGTATGTAAGAGAGAGAGAGAGAGAGAGAGAGAGAGAGAGAGAGAGAGAGAGAGAGTTAGAAAGAATGAAATAACAGATGAAAACATTATTATAGAAAGCAAAGGAATAAAAAAAGAATGCATGAATGAATATGTAAGAGAGAGAGAGAGAGAGAGAGAGAGAGAGAGAGAGAGAGAGGTTAAAAATAATGAAATAACAGAAGAAAACAGATTATTATAGAAAGCAAAAGAATAAAAAGAATGCATGAATGAATATGAGAGAGAGAGAGAGAGAGAGAGAGAGAGAGAGAGAGAGAGAGAGAGAGAGAGAGAATGAAATAACAGAAGAAAACATTATTATAGAAAGCAAAGGAATAAAAAAAGTGCATGAATGAATAGGTATGTAAGAGAGAGAGAGAGAGAGAGAGAGAGAGAGAGAGAGAGAGAGAGAGAGAATGAAATAACAGAAGAAAACAGATTTTTATAGAAAGCAAAAGAATAAAAAAGAATGCATGAATGAATATGAGAGAGAGAGAGAGAGAGAGAGAGAGAGAGAGAGAGAGAGAGAGAGAGAGAGAGAGAGAGAATGAAATAACAGAAGAAAACATTATTATAGAAAGCAAAGGAATAAAAAAAGTGCATGAATGAATAGGTATGTGAGAGAGAGAGAGAGAGAGAATGAAATAACAGAAGAAAACAGATTTTTATAGAAAGCAAAAGAATAAAAAAGAATGCATGAATGAATATGAGAGAGAGAGAGAGAGAGAGAGAGAGAGAGAGAGAGAGAGAGAGAGAGAGAGAGAGAGAGAGAGAGAGAGAGAGAAAATAATTTGAATGAAAGAAATAATAGAAGAAAGCAGATTAATATAGAAAGTAAAAAAATAAAAAAAAGTGAATGAGCATGAGAGAGAGAGAGAGAGAGAGAGAGAGAGAGAGAGAGAGAGAGAGAGAGAGAGAGAGAGAGAGAGAGAGAGAGAATCAACCTACCCACCCTTAACATGCCCTCAATTTCTTTTTTTTTCCCCCACAGATGAAATTCTCTTAACCTCGTGGATCGCCAAGGCACCAACCCACACACACCACACAACCAAAATTTAGGTGAGTTAACCCTCCGAGCTGACCTTCCCCAACCCAACCCCCATTTTCTTTGACCCACCTGACCACTCTCGCTTGGCAGATGTATATATTAAGTTAGGTCAGGGTAGGTTTGGTCAAGTCAGGTTTTGGTTGAGTCGGGTTTGTGTGGAAAGTTTGTTTGGGTTGAGTTTTGGTTAGTTTTGGGTTGTGAGTGCTTGGTGTAAGCTTGTTGTGGTTTAGTGAAGGTTTAATTTCATGAGGGTTTAGTTAGGTTATATAGGGTTTGGGTAGGTTAGATGAGGTTGGATTTAATCAGGTTAGGTAAGGTTGAGACAGGCTAGGAAAGGTTTAGCTGGGTTTAGTGAGATTAGGTTAGATAAGTCAGGATAGGATAGGTTTGTTTAGCTGGGTTTAGGTTAGGTTAGATTAGGTTAGGATAGGTTTGGTCAGGTTTAGGTTATGTTAGGTAATGTTAAATAGGTTAGGATAGGTTGAGTAGGTTTATCTGGATTTAGGTTTTGATAGGATAGGCTTGGTTAAGTTTAGCTGGGTTTAGGTTAGGTTAGATTAGGTTTAGGTAGGTTAGGATAGGTTTGGTCAGGTTTAGGTTGGTTTAATCATGTTAGGTAAGGTTTAAATAGGTTAGGACAGGTTGGGTTAAGTTTAGCTAGGCTTAGGTTAGGTTAGATTAGGTTTGGATAGGTTAGGGTAGGTTTGGTCAGGATTAGGTTGGTTTAATTAGGTTAGGTAAGGTTAAATAGGTTAGGATAGGTTGGGCTAGGTTTAACTGGGCTTAGGTTTGGTTAGATAAGGTTTTGATAGGATAGGTTGGGTCAAGTGTAGCTAGGTTTAGTTAGGTTAGGTTAGGTTAAGTTGTAGGTTTAATTAGGTTTTGGATGGGTTTAGTTAGGTTTGGTTTTGTTACTTGGCTTAATTGGGTTAGAATATGCTTGTAGGGGTGGTAAGGTGGAAGATCAGTAGTTTTAAGTGAAGTTTTATAAGAATAAGAGTGATTTACATTATTATTTTTTTATCTGCATGTGTGTGTGTGTGTGTGTGTGTGTGTGTGTGTGTGTGTGTGTGTGTGTGTGTGTGTGTGTTGAAAGTAACGAGCCGTAATATAAATTTAAAGACAGAATGCATACTGTCTTGTTTATGTTAATGGCAGTCATGCTTCAAGGGTGTTTCCAATAATATAGAAAGCACTTTATAAATACAGTTTGATACATCATTATTGTTTATTACTGTTATTTATTGTGGAAGTGTTCTTATTACACTAAATGCAGAAAAAAGATGTAATAAATATGAATTCAGATCAAGTAAAAGCAAACAAATTTATAAGCAGACAAGAGAAGAAATATATAAATGCGATACAAGAAAAGAGAAAATTGATACTTAAATGAATAAATAAGAAAAAATGGCTAAACAGTTGAGTTGTATATACAGAAAAAAAGTAAATCTAAAGAAACGAAAAATATATGAAGGCCTATTTCCAGATTTTTATGCTCTTGAGTCATTTCTATTATTGTAAAAAAAATACATGAGGGAATAAATGGTTAAGTGGAATAAATATATTACTAAACCATCGAATTAAACATATAGAAAAAAACAAGTAATATTACCAACAAGAAAAAAAATATCTACCGGCTACAATAAACAGATTTCCTAAACAACCAAAAACAAATAACAAAACAATTAAAAAAACATATCAAATAAAAAGCAAATCAATTATAAAAAAAACCTAAAAAAGATCTAAAAAAAAAACAAATATATGAAGGCCTATTACTGTAAAAATAAAAAAATAAAAAAATACATGAGGGAATAAATAGTTGAGTCCAATAAATATATTACTAAACCATCAAATTAAACATATAGAAAAAAAAACAAGTAATATTACCAACAACAAAAAAATCCCTTCCAGCCACAATAAACAGATTACCAAAACAACCAAAAACAAACAAGAAAACAATCAAATTAAACATATCAAATAAAAACCAAATCAATTATATAAAAAAAAAACACCCAAATCTCTTCAAGCCTCTGAGTCTCCGTCACCCAGCCCCCATTTTTTTTTCTCCCCTTTTCTCCATAAATATTCCGTCTTGAGGCTTCCACTCTGGCCGAGACTGATATTGATTATTATGCCGCCGCTGCTGGTGCTGTCGACGTTCCTTTTCGCTCTTGCCCGACAGTAACAAGTTCTCGGAAACCTGTGTGTGTGTGTGTGTGTGTGTGAGAGAGAGAGAGAGAGAGAGAGAGAGAGAGAGAGAGAGAGAGAGAGAGAGAGCATGTAGGTGTTGATTTTAGGTGTGGATTTACCTGCGTTTGTGTGAGTGTGTGTGTGTGTGTGAGAGAGAGAGAGAGAGAGAGAGAGAGAGAGAGAGAGAGAGAGAGAGAGGGAGAGGGGTGAATAGATAGATAAACAGGTTAGTAGATACAGAGACAGGTAGATGAATATGGAAGTAAATACGTAACAGGTAGATGAAAGTGAAAGGTCAAGGTGAGATCATTCTTAATTGATATGCAGGATGAGAGAGAGAGAGAGAGAGAGAGAGAGAGAGAGAGAGAGAGAGAGAGAGAGAGAGAGAGAGAGAGAGAGAGAGAGAGAGAGAGAGAGAAGGCCACTCAGGTAGATAGATAGACAGATAGATAGATAAAGTAGATAGCATTCAATATAGGAGGCTTTTTCTTCTATTATACAATTGGGGAAACGCAGATACATATATAGATAGAAAGAAAAATATCAAGTTAACATAGTATTCTTTTCCTCTCCTCTCCTCTTCTATACAGCACTTGAAGGACAGATAAATAGATAGATAGATAGATAGAGAGTTTAATAAATGTAGATGAGTTAAAAAGAGGTAATATTTAACACACCATTCTTTCTCCTATATCTCACATCCATTGGTCTTCTTTAATATAGCATTCCAAAACAAATACAGTTAGATTAAGGGGGTCACCATTTATATTATAGGTGGACAGACACAGAGATAGATAGATAGAACACTTAAGCAAACAGACAAGTAGTGATAGCCAGATAGACATTGATAGATAGGCAGAGAGACAGATAGATCGATACATATATAGATAGATGAATAGACAGAGACAAGATAGATAGTTTAACCAGATAGATAGAGACAGACAGACAGAATGATTGATACATATGTAGATAGATGAATAGACAGCAAGATAGATAGTTTAACCAGATAGATAGATAGGTAGAACTCTCCTGACATTGATGGATTGATAGATAGAGAGATGGGAAGTGTGGATAGATGGGGGAGGAGAAAGTGGTTGTATGGAGAGCTAGATTAATGGTCCAAAGGTGTGTGGGTGGCAGGTAATAGCTGTGTCTTGAATAAATAAATGGACGTTGTGTGTGTGTGTGAGAGAGAGAGAGAGAGAGAGAGAGAGAGAGAGAGAGAGAGAGAGAGAGAGAGAGAGAGAGAGAGAGAGAGAGAGAACTTATTTTTTAGTATATTATTTTCTTGGTTTTTGTGGTTAGATGTTTGTGTGGTAGTAGTAGTAGTAGGACCATTCTAGTTCATTGTAAGTTAAGTGAATATTTAATAATAAGATTGTGGTAGTAGTAGTAGTAGTAGTAGGACCATTCTAGTTAATTGTAAGTTAAGGGAATAGTTAATAATAAGATTGTGATAGATAGTGGCAGATAGTAGTAGTAGTAGTAGTAGTAGTATGGGACATGGCCAGTAGCAGCAGATGTATTTAGGCAGTGAAATAGTAGGTAGTTGTGGTTCAGTCCGTTTCATTCCGTCTGTCCACACGCAAACATAGATGTGGCACCTGCGCATTTGGTAGTTCGTGATTGTGTGAAGATCAACTTAATATTTTCACTGATACATTTGAATGTTCGTGTATACAAAAAAAGCATCATGTCTTTTTATATGAACTGCAAACGTGCCAATTTGCAACAATAATCTACCATACAAACACACGAAAGAATAATTTGGATATCAAACAGTATAGTCTGATCATACTCGAACGATTCATAGCCTTTCAGATACTCATATACTCATTCAGGTACATAGTGTGACGTCCGTCTCTGCAAGTGTTTATACATAAGTAATTTTGATGTGTTGCATGTAAACAGCACGTGTAGCCTAATATTCTAAATAGCCTATCATCGCATTCAACAGTTATTATTTATTATTCCATGCTATTTCGATTAATAATCATAATTTACATGCAGTAAATTATTAAGATATCATTTACATGCGCTTGCAGAGCCAGATATTTTTTATTATATACCTGAAATGAGCTATCAATCAATGAATTTGAAAACCAAAGATCGTTCGAGCATGATGTGACTATGTTATTTGATACAAGCAGTTGTTTTTTGTATACATAAACATTCAAATATATTATTGAAAAATAAGTTTGAATGTCAATTACAACAGTTGATTTTCACGTATTCACGAACTAGAAATGCGCAGGTGCCACATCCATCAAAATTCCCGCTTTGTTGGTGGACGATGAAACGAAATACTTTAGTATAGTCTGTTTGATTCCATCTACTCACCAACAAAGCGGAAATTTTGATGGATGTGGCACCTGTGCATTTCTAGTTCGTGAATGCCCTTAAATCAACTGTTGCAATAGACATTCAAGCTTATTTTTCAATAATATATTTGAATGTTTATGTATACAAAAAACAACTCAGTCGTTTGCATCGATAATCTAACACACAAGCACACGAAAATACAAGCTTGTATCAAATAACATAGTCACATCATGCTCGAACGATCTATAATTTTTCAAATTCTTTGGTTGATAGCTCATTTCAGGTATATTAAAAGACATTTGGCTCTGCAAGTGCAAATAAAGGGAATCTTAATAATTTACTGCATGTAAATAACGATTAATAATGGAAATAACATGATATAGCAAATAATAACTGTCGAATGTGATGCTAGAGTATTTCAAATATTAGGCTACCCATGTTATTTACATGCAACATCAAAATTCCTTATGTATAGACACTTGCAGAGTCGGATGTCACTTTATGTATACCTGAATGAGATAAAATATGGGTATCTGAAAGGCTGTAGATCGTTCGAGTATGATAAGACTATACTGTTCAATATACAAGTTGTTCCTTCGTGTGCTTGTATGGTATATTATCGCTGCAAATCTTCTGTTTGCAGTTCATATACGATGGCTTGATTTTTTTTTTTGTATACACAAAGATTCAAATATATCACTGATAATACAAAGTTGATCTTCACGCAATCACGAACTAACAATGCGCAGGTGCCACATCTACGTTCGCGAGTGGACAGACGGAATTAAATGGACAATAGTAGTAGTAGTAATAGCAGAAGGTTGGGTTATCGTAGCAGGAATCAAGTTTGCAGCAGTAGCAGAGGGAGTGTTGTAGCAGAAGTAAAGGTTGTAGCAGGAACAGGCAGAAGGGGTGTGTTGTAGTAGTAGTACCAGGCAGAGAGGTGTGTTGCTGTAGTAGTCCCAGCAGGCAGGGTTGTAGCAGTAGCAGGTGTGTAGCAGTAGTAGTGTAGGGACGTAGGGTTGTTGTAGTAGTCCCAGTAGGCAGGGTTGTAGCAGTAGTAGTGTAGGGACGTAGGGTTGTTGTAGTAGTCCCAGTAGGCAGGGTTGTAGCAGTAGTAGTGTAGGGACGTAGGGTTGTTGTAGTAGTCCCAGTAGGCAGGGTTGTAGCAGTAGCAGGTGTGTAGTAGTAGTAGTGTGGGCGTGGCAGGTGCAAGCGGGTGTGTTGTTGCCCCCCCGACACACAACACACCCGCTGAGTGCCTGCTGTGCCGCTGTGTTGCTGCATGAGTGCCGTGCCTTCCCCACGCCAGCGCTGTGTAGGCCATGATGGATCAGTACCGAGGGCCGCGCTGTGTTCCAGGTCGGGGCGTCCTCACAGCGGGGTGCATGGACAAGCCCCCGGGTGTAGTCGGGGCCGACCGCCAGTTCCCAGTGCCCCAGACCGTCCCTGCCTCCATGCTGGCCTCAAACAAGCGGCCGCGGCTGGACAACATCCGGCCGCCAATACCCAACGGGCCGGGCATGCACGCGCGGCCCCTGGTGGCCCTCCTGGATGGCCGCGACTGTGCCATAGAGATGCCCATCCTCAAGGACGTGGCCACCGTGGCGTTCTGCGATGCCCAGTCCACCTCGGAGATACATGAGAAGGTGAGGGCATGGTGATCTTGTTCTTGTTGTTTGTTTTTGTTCTGTTGATTCTTCTTTTTCTGATTTTCATTTTCTTCTTCAGGTTCTGCATTATCTTTCTTTTTGTTATTTTTCCTTTGATTTATTATTTTCCTCATTGCTTTTTTTCTTTGTCTTCTTTTTTCTTTTCTTTATCCTTTTTCTCTCTTTCTTATTGCCCTTCTTTTTCTTCTTCCCCTTTTTTCTTTGCTTTTTCTTTCTCTTTTCCTTTTTTCTTCCTTTTCTTCTTTGTTGCTTGTTTGCTGTCATTGTTATTTTGGTTCTTTCTTCAATATTATCCTTCTATAAATTCCTTTTTATCCTCTTCTACTTTATTTTTCTTCCTTTTTGTCTTTTATTTTTTTGTTAGTTATAATTATCGTCTCATGTCTTCTTATGCTCTTTCTCCGTCTCTAAGCCTATTATCAGTGCTTTTTACTTTAAGTCCTAATTTATTGCTTCTTATACACAATTACCAGATTTTGTTCTTATGTTATTATTTTCTTGTCAATCTTTATTGTGATATGTCTATTGTCCTCATTATTATTATTTATTTATCTATTTATTTATTCGTTTACTTTCACGTAGTTTTCAGCCTCCAATTGTTTGTTTATCTTTTCTTTTTGTTTGTTTTGCTCTTCACACCTTTGTTTACTTACCTGTTTGTTTACCTGTGTACCCTCATTAACCTTGCTCATTAACCTTAACACTCCCTCTCTTCAAAAACACACATACACAAAATATGAATAAATAAATAAATTAATGTAGTGCAGCTGACTTGCATGATGGACGAGCCTCCCATAACTCACTCTGCCAGGGGAGGGGGGGGGGTACCTCTTTGACCGACTGGGAAAGGAGTGGCTCTCCCGGCTCGCTGGTCGCTGGTTCGATCCCCGGCGCCGGCAAAACCTTTCCTTGTCTGGATTAATTTCTTGTGTGTTTCGTTACATGCAGAGGTCGTGTGGGAGTGTAGAAAAGAGTAAAAATTCTGGCATTTCACTGGTGGCAAGGCGGTGGCATCCTCTCCTGTGATTCAGTTGTCACCCCGAGAGGGTAAAGGTAGGGTGATGGCCCATGCTCTCCGAAAGTTCATGGAAAATGGAAAATCTCAACACAGAAATTAATCTAAATAGGAATGGGGAGCCGTGTAGTGCAGCTGACTTTCCTGATGGGCGAGCCTCCCATAATTCCCTTTGCCAGGGGGGTACCTCTTTGGCCGACTGGTTAAGGAGTGGCTCTCCCATCTCGCTGGTCATGGGTTCGATCCCCGGCGCCAGCAAAACCATTCCTTGTCTGGATTAATTTCTCGTGTGTTTTGACTTTCGTTACACGCAGAGGTCGTGAGGGAGTGTAGTAAAGAGAAAATTCTGGCGTTTCACAAATATGAATAAGATAAATAATAAAAAGAATTAACCCGGTAGCTGCGGGGATCATGTTTCTTAAAGGCCTCTCTAAGCGAAATAATGAAGAAAAAAAATCATCACTCATGCAAACCATTTCATAATATATATCAACGCCGCGTTTGTGATCAGTTTATGCATCATCAATTTTGGGGGGTTTATATCATGGCACAAATTTGGCCCATCGCTGCTACACGGTAAAGCCACAAATTTGGCCTGTCGCTGCTACACGGTAAAGCCACAAATTTGGGCCGTCGATGCTCCACGGTAAAGCCAGAAATTTGGCCCGTCGATGCTACACGGTAAAGCCACAAATTTGGCCTGTCGCTGCTACACGGTAAAGCCACAAATTTGGCCCGTCGCTGCTACACGGTAAAGCCGCAGATTTGGTCTGTGACTTCTACACGGTAAAGCCACAAATTTGGCCCGTCGCTGCTACACGGTAAAGCCACAAATTTGGCCCGTCGCTGCTACACGGGAAAGCCACAAATTTGGTCTGTCGCTGCTACACGGTAAAGCCACAAATTTGGCCCGTCGCTGCTACACGGTAAAGCCACAAATTTGGCCCGCCGCCGCTACCGGGTTAAAGGTCAAAGTTTTTATTAATCATCGACAAAAGAACGAAAAATCAAACCACACACACACACACAAAACCCGGAAGAGCACTCAAGTTCCCGTCGCTTGTAGCCGCGGCCTGTATTGACTCGCCTCGCCTATACACCCGATGCTCTTGTGATCCTCTCGGGAAGTTGGGCTCAAGTTTCCGACCCTCTACAAAAGTTTTACAGGCCCTTTTTTTTTCCTTTCTTTCTTTCTTCCCGCTGGCTTTTATTTCCCTACTCCTCCCCTCCTGGTTCTCTCTCTCCCTCTATTCCTCCTCCCTTTTTTTTTTTTTCTCTGTATTTCTCCTCCTCCTCTTCTTCCTGCTTTCTCTCTCCCTATTTCCCCTCTGTATTCTTCTCCTTCTCCTTGTTTCTCTCTCAATCTCTTTCCATCTGTATTCCTCCTCCTTTCTCCGCCTTTCTATTCCTCCTCCCCCTCCTCCTGTTTCTCTCTCCCTCTCTCCTCTATTCCTCCTCCTCCTCCTCCTCCTCCTCCTCATTCCCATCTCTTGCCCTTCCCCTCCCTCCCTAACTCTTTCTTCCCTTGAGTTGGTTGTTCCCTTGCCTCCCCATCACAAGTTTTCTCTCAGTTATCAAAAGTTTCTCTCTCTCTCTCTCTCTCTCTCTCTCTCTCTCTCATCTTTTATTCTTGGCGTGTTCGGTTCATCCCTTTCTTTTTTTTTCTTCTTTTTTTTCTTTGTTTGTGTGTATTTTCATTTCCTGCCTGCACCCCTTGCTCTTTTTTTTTGCGTTGTGATATCTCTCTCTCTCTCTCTCTCTCTCTCTCTCTCTCTCTCTCTCTCGTGCGTCGCCATCTTTTCCTCTTCCTATCGTTCTTTCTTTCTTCTTTCTCTCGTTTTCTATCATATTGCCTTGCCAGCTCCGTTTTCTTTCTCTCTTTCTTTATTTTATCTACCTCCTCCCTCCTCTCTCCTTTTTGTGTGATCTCTTTTCTTTGTTTTATTATATTTTCTTGCATTCCATTTTACTTCGTTTTTATCATCTTTCTTCTTCTCTTCTTCTTTCTCACTTTTTTCTCCGGTCATGTTCTTTTGTTTGTATTTTTGACCTTTCTTATTTTTATCTTCATCTCTTTATTTTTGTTTTTTTTTGTGTATATTCATGTAGGTTATTCATTATCACTTTTTGCATAATTACAATCAGGTATATGTCTTAATTAGTCCTCATTTTCATGCTTATATATAGTTTACATGCGTTTACTTTCCGTATAGACACACTAGGGTAAATTTGCCTGATATTTACCTTAGGGGGCCACGGGAAGGGTCAGTTTACCAATGCTTAAAACTGGTAGCCTAAAATATATGATCAATAATATAAATTGATGTTCTATTTTATTTCCATCTATCATTATTGCTACATCTATTCTCACCTATTCACTCCACTCATTAACCCCATATTTAAATGCTAACTCATGCTAAATCATAATCTTAAGGCCGAGTCACACATATGCGGATTGAATTTTGGCGGTTCCGTGCGGACTGTTACGGATAGTGGGGGATTATGGCGGAATGGCTATACGGTTCATTGCGATAGCTATCCGGAATGAACCGTATCGCTGAACCGCGTATGTGTGACATACGTTTTCATGCGGATAGCTATTCGCGATGAACCGTATCGCTGAACCGCGTGTGTGAGACTCGGCCCCTACATAATGTTTAGTATTTAAGCTCTAGTTTATTCTGCAAGCCCTTAACCAATGATGCCAGATTATCGTATTCACCACATTGTGTTTCCCAGTTTTTGACACTTAAATATTGCAAAACGACATCAATAATTAACCATTTCAACGATAATTATTAATGAATCTCGTTATTGGGGTGCAGGAGACAGTTTATGGGTCGAAAATGTGTAAATAGAGGACGCTTTGTACGATAATCTGGCAACTCTGCCCTTAACCTTTTGTCTCTTATCCTCTTTTGTTTTTAGCCCTCCCCTTGAAGTAATGTGTTTATTGCTACGACTGCCTGATCCCATATATAAACGTTTTTTTCATGCTAAATCATAACCTTACATAATGTTTTGTATCTGGGTACCAGTTTATCATGAGACATTAGATGAGGATATGATTTAGTGAACAAGTTGTATTTAGATATAAGACAAGAAATTCACACCCATATATCTAATAGTTCAAGGGGAGGGGTAAAAAAAGGGTATTTAAAAAGAGAAAAGGTTATGGGGTAGTAGAATAAATTAGTGTTGAGATTATGAAACATTATGAGGTTATGATTTGGTGAAGAAGTTGTATTTAGATATAAGACAAGAAATTCACACCCATATATCCAATTGTTCAAAGGGAGGGGTAAAAAAAGGGGCATTTAAAGAGAGAAAAGGTTATGGGGTAGTAGAATAAATTAGTGTTGAGATTATGAAACATTATGAGCTTATGATTTGGTGAGGAAGTTGTATTTAGATATAAGACAGTCACATCCATACCTTTTGTCTCTTTAACCCTTTCACTTTCCCCAGTCCCTATTTCCTTTTCCTCTCTTCACTCATCGCCTCCCGTTTCACATCCCTCCTCTACTTCTTCACTCCCTTCCGTTCCTTCTTCTTCATCATCACCAACTTCACCTATCCCTTTTAAATGTCCTCTTTTCCCCCTCTCTCCTTGAAGTATTGAATGTATGGCTATGATTGTTTTATCCCTTAACTAATACAACTTAATGCAAAATCATAACCTTACATAATGTTTTAAGTGCTAGTTTATTCTGCAACCCCTTAACCTTTTGTCTCTTTAAATGTCCCTTTTTCAGCCCTCCCCTTGAACTAATGTGTGACTGCCTGATTCAATATTTAAACTTTTTTTCATGCCAAACCATAACCTTACCTTACATTTTGGATTTAAGCGCTAGTTTACCCCACCACCCCTTAACCTTTTCTCTCTTTAACCCGGTAGCAGCGGGGATCATGTTTCTTAAAGGCCCCTCTAAGCGAGAATAATGAGAAAAAATCATCACTCACGCAAACCATTTCATAATATATATCAACGCATTTGTGATCAGTTTATGCATCATTTATTTTTGGGGGTTTATGTCATGGCACAAATTTGGCCCGTCGCTGCTACCGGGTTAAATGCCCCAATTTTCACCCCTTCCCTTGAATTATTAGATGTATGGGTGTGATTGTCTTATATCTAAATACAACTTCTTCACTAAATCATAACCTCATAATGTTTCATAATCTCAACACTTAATTTATTCTACCACCCCTTAACTTTTTATCTCTTTAAATGTCCCTTTTTTCACCCTTCTCCTTGACCTATTGGATGTATGGGTGCGATTGTCTTATATCTAAATACAACTTCTTCACCAAATCATAACCTAATGTCTCATAATGTCAACACTAATTTATTCTACCCCCCCTTAACTTTTTCTCTCTTTAAATGTCCCTTCTTCACCCCTCCCCTTGAACTATTGGATGTATGGATGTGGCTGTCTTATATCTAAATACAACTTCTTCACCAAACTCTAACTTCATCTAATGTTTCATAATCTCAACACTTATTTATTCTACCCCCCTTAACCTTTTCTCTCTTTAAATGTCCTTTTTTTTTCCCTTTCCCCGTGAACTATTGGATGTATGGGTGTGACTGTCTTATATCTAAATACAACTTCTTCTCCAAATCATAACCTCTTGTGTCTCATAATCTCAACACTTATTTAATCTACCACCCCTTAACTTTTTCTCTCTTTAAATGCCCCATCTTCACCCCTCCCCTTGAACTATTGGATGTATGGGTGTGATTGTCTTATATCTAAATACAACTTCTTCTCCAAATCATAACCTCGTGTCTCATAATCTCAACACTTATTTAATCTACCACCCCTTAACTTTTTCTCTCTTTAAATGTCCTTTTTTTTCCCCTTTCCCCTTGAACTATTGGATGTATGGGTGCGATTGTCTTCTATCTAAATACAACTTCTTCACCAAATCATAACCTCATAATGTCTCATAATCTCAACACTAATTTATTCTACCACCCCTTAACCTTTTGTCTCTTTAAATTCCCCTTTTTTAACCCCTCCTCTTGAACTATTGGATGTATGGGTGTGATTGGTTTATCCCATATTTTAAGCATACTAAATCTTGACCTTACTAAATGTTCTGTATCTTAACGCAACTTTTTTCAACCACCCTTTAACCTTTTCTCTTATAAATGTTCTTTTTTTTTATACCGTACCCCTTGAACCAGTTTGTGTATATTTATGATTGGCTGATTCTATATTTAAACCATTTTTTTTCATACTAAACCATAACTTTACATTATGTTTTGTATATAAGCATCAATTTATTCTGCCACCCTTAACATTTTTTCTTTCTTAAATATCCCTTTTTTTCCTCCTCTCCCCTTTAAGTAATGTGTTGTTATTTATTATTTTTTTTTACAACAAAGGAGACAGCTCAAGGGCACAAAAACAAGGAAACAATAATAAAAAAAAGCCCGCTGCTCCTATAAAGAATCCAAAGAGGTGGCCGAAAGAGGGGTCAAAATTTATCCCATATTTAAATACCACTTGCACTAAACCCTAACCTCACACAATGTTCTGTTTCTAAGCACCAATTTCTGCTGCAACCCTTTAACTTTTTTGTCTTAAATTGCCCTTTTTTTTTTTTACCTCGAGTGTTATCTTGGTTGTTGTTTTCCCATACTATCTTTTTTTATATATATTTTATTTATTTATTTATTTTTTTACAGCAGAGGAGACAGTGGTGTGTAAAAGGAAAACCACAAATATAGGTTAAAAAAAAAGCCATAGCTACTTACTGCTCCTAACACGCCTAGGTATGTTGTGCTTGGCAGGGGGACTTAAGTGAACAGACTGTACCATACCACTGCATACCATATATTACTACAAACCACATTACTACATACCTACATATCACTTATACTGTACCATGACCTCACATAATAGTCTTTCTCAGTATTATCACATTCACTCCTAACCTAACTTCACACAGTCCCATATCTCGTAATCAAATACCACATCTTCAAACCCATAACCTTAGACCATTGTATGTATTGGTGTGTATTGATGGTGGAGGAAGATATGAGGAGGCTGAACGTCACGAAAGAAATGGCTATGGACCGGCAACAGTGGAGGAGGCTCATATCATATCCCGTCCAACCCCACCATAGGGAAAAAATGGATGTTAAACGATGATGATGATGTGTATTGATGTATTAGTGATGTATTGCTTTATTCCAAATCTAAACACTTCTTATTCAATCTACACCACAACCTCGCGCCACTTTATCTCTACCGTCCCCTAAACTAACTCTTGTGCCGGCAGGTCCTGAACGAGGCGGTGGGCGCGTTGATGTGGCACACCATCACGCTCACCAAGGAGGACCTGGAGAAGTTCAAGGCGCTCAAGGTCATTGTGCGCATCGGCAGCGGCATAGACAATGTAGACGTCAAGGTGAGAGAGGGGATACTTACCTGATTTTATATTTATTTATTCATTTATTTATTTATTTTACAGCAAGGGAGGCAAAAAACTAAGAACAACAAAAGGTGCCCGCTATACGCTACCCCAAACAAATAAGAATGAGAGACCCCACTTATTCTTTTGTTTACTCTACTATTCCTGTTTCTCTATGCCTTAACCCATCCACTGTGATTGGCACGGATTTGGCCTTCACTGGTAGCCTGGTAACATACACTCCCAGGTCTTTCTCTGCCTCTGTGGTGGATAGTGGAGTGTTTCCCATGTGGTAT
The DNA here is from genome assembly GCF_024679095.1 of Eriocheir sinensis. NCBI lineage: Eukaryota > Metazoa > Arthropoda > Malacostraca > Decapoda > Varunidae > Eriocheir > Eriocheir sinensis. The sequence continues at coordinate 6,414,162 of NC_066558.1, forward strand.
TGGTATGCTGGATATCCCTTCACTGGTAGCCTGGTAACATACACTCCCAGGTCTTTCTCTGCCTGTGTGGTGGATAGTGAAGTGTTTAACATGTGGTATTGGTATGCTGGATATCCCTTCACTGGTAGCCTGGTAACACACACGCCCAGGTCTTTCTCTGCCTCTGTGGTGGATAGTGGAGTGTTTCCCATGTGGTATTGGTGTGCTGGATATCCCTTCACTGGTAGCCTGGTAACATACACTCCCAGGTCTTTCTCTGCCTCTGTGGTGGATAGTGGAGTGTTTCCCATGTGGTATTGGTATACTGGATATCCCTTCACTGGTAGCCTGGTAACATACACTCCCAGGTCTTTCTCTGCCTGTGTGGTGGATAGTGGAGTGTTTCCCATGTGGTATTGGTATGCTGGATATCCTTCATTGGTAGCCCTGTAACATACCTCCCAGGGTGGATAGTGAGTGTTTCCATGTGGTATTTGTGTGCTGGATATCCTTCACTGGTAGCTAACCTTATACACTCCCAGGTCTTTCTCTGCCTGTGTGGTGGATAGTGGAGTGTTTCCCATGTGGTATTGGTATGCTGGATATCCCTTCATTGGTAGCCTGGTAACATACACTCCCAGGTCTTTCTCTGCCTCTGTGGTGGATAGTGGAGTGTTTCCCATGTGATATTTGTGTGCTGGATATCCCTTCACTAGTAGCCATACAATACACCATGGGTCTTTCTCTCTGGTGTGTGGTGATGGTGGAGTTCCCATGTGGTATTGGTATACTGGATATCCCTTCACTGGTAGCCTGGTAACATACACTCCCAGGTCTTTCTCTGCCTCTGTGGTGGATAGTGGAGTGTTTCCCATGTGGTATGCTGGATATCCCTTCACTGGTCCAGGTCTTTCTCTGCCTCTGTGGTGGATAGTGGAGTGTTTCCCATGTGGTATTGGTATGCTGGATATCCCTTCACTGGTAGCCTGGTAACATACACTCCCAGGTCTTTCTCTGCCTCTGTGGTGGATAGTGGAGTGTTTCCCATGTGGTATTGGTATGCTGGATATCCCTTCACTGGTAGTCTGGTAACATACACTCCCAGGTCTTTCTCTGCCTCTGTGGTGGATAGTGGAGTGTTTCCCATGTGGTATTGGTATGCTGGATATCCCCTCCCAAGGTGCAGGACTTTACATTTTTCTTCATTGAATTGTAGCAGCCACTTTTTGTTCCACTCCTGTAGCTTGGTGATGTCTTCTGGTAGGAAATCCGCAGTCCATACCATACCATCAACATCACTTACAATTCTTACATATTTATACTCTTCTTTACCCATCAACTCCAGTTTTTATGTATGTCTTAAGATCTCATAAACATAAATCTCACAGTCTCCCCTTATACCCATAGTTACTCTTATTTTCCTATATATTCCTCTTTTTTTTATAATATGCTTCAAAACATCATTAATATTAGTCATAATTAGTAGATTTGACAGTAACTACTCCATGAATTTGTGAACCCTAAGTGTATTCATGTTTACTGTCCTATAGCACACACACACACACACACACACACACACACACTCTAAAAAAACATCTATGCTAACACTTCAAACCACTAATCTCATGCACACACACAAAAACAACAACAACAACAACTAAATAAATAAATAAATAAATAAACTAACACTTCTCTAACCACCAATCTTATGCCTCAAAACTAACACTGCATCCTCTAACAAACACTAACACTATTCTAACCACTAAATATTCTGCCTCTAAAAACCCTCAAGGACAATATAAACTCCCAACTCACACATTACATCACAGCAGTCAATCAAACACCCTTGCTGAACTTTCCATCCCTTCTCTCTTTAACCCGGGATCCTTAGCAAGACAAAAGTAGGGAGGGAGGGAGAGAGAGGAGGCAGGAAGGAAGGGAGAGAGAGGAGGGTGAGAGGAGGGGAGGGTGAGAGGAGGGAAGGGAAGGGAGAGAGAGAAGGGGCAGACAAACAGGAAGAAAAGAAGGAAGAGAGGGGAAGGGTAGGAAGGAGAAAGAGAAAGTAAAAGGAGGTTAGTAAAGAGAGGAGGAGGAGGAGGAGGAGGAGGAGCAAAGTGGAGAATAACAAGAGGAAGTTAGGAAGCGAGAGAATGAGGATAGCAAGAGGAGGAAGAGGAGGAGGAGCATAAGAGTAAGAAGTAAGAACATTAAGAGTAAGAGGAAGAGGAAGAGGAGAAAGAGAACAAGGGAGAGGAGGAGAAAGAGGAACAACAAGAGGAAGAGGAAGAGGAGGAGAAAGAGGGACAACAAGAGGAAGAGGAAGAGGAGGAGGAGGAGGAAGAGGGTAGCAAGTAAGAATACAAACAAGAGTAAAAGAGGAAGAGAGGAGGAGGAGGAGGAAGAGGAGAGGAGGTAAAAAGAAGAATAAGAGGAGGAATAAGATAAGGAAGAAGAACAAGAGGATAGGAAATAAGAGGAAAACAAGAGAAAGAGAATAGGAAAGAGGAAACACAACAAGAGGAAGAGAATAGGAAAGAGGAAACACAACAAGAGGAGGAGGAGGACGAGGAAGAGGAAGAGTATAGGAGATAAAAACAACAAGAGGAAGAGGAGAAAAAAGAACAAGAGGGTAGGAAACAAGAGGAAAACAAGAGGAAGAGAATGAAAAAAGAGGCAACACAACAACAAAACAAGATTAATAGGATGAAAAAGAACAAGAGGGTAGGAAACAAGAGGAAAACAAGAGGAAGAGAATGAAAAAAGAGGCAACACAACAACAAAAGTAAGAGAGGTTAGCAAGAGGAGGAGGAGGAGGAGGAGGCGGCCGAGAACCAGGTCAAAAGTCTTAATTAAAAAAGGGCGTCAGTTTGCATCAGCTTCATCTGGCGAAGGAGACGTCAACTCGGGCACAAGTTTGAGTCATTTTAAGGAAACTCTGCGCCAGGGAAAGCTTTGTAGAGTTAAAAAACTTTCCCGTGCCAAAGTTGATAATTCTGCAAGTTGATTGCCGGAGTCTTCCAATAGCAAGAGTTTCAAGATAGTTTGAATTATTTCCCCCATGGCAGCCAGGCAGGGACCGAGGTTGTTTGGTGGAGAGAGGGAGAGGGAGAGGGAGAGAAAGGGAGAGGGGGAGAGAGAGGGAGAGACAATGAAAGAAGGGAGATGGAAAGGAATGATGAGTGAAAGATAGGGAGAAAAAGAAAGAAGGATGGAGGGATAGATGCAGGGAGAGAGAGAGAGAGAGAGAGAGAGAGAGAGAGAGAGAGAATGAATGAATGAATGAATGAATGAATGAATGAAAAAAGTTAAAATAGAGAGAGAAAGAAAAGATAGCAATGAAAAAAGGAAGAATGACGAGAGAGAGAGAGAGAGAGAGAGAGAGAGAGAGAGAGAGAGAGAGAGAATGAATGAAAAAAGTTAAAAGAGAAAGAGAAAGAAAAGATAGCAATGAAAAAAGAAAGAAATGAAAAAATGACACGAGAGAGAGAGAGAGAGAGAGAGAGAGAGAGAGAGAGAGAGAGAGAGAGAGAGATGAACATCGACAAAACAGGAACAAAGAAGACAGGAAAATAATACAAAGAAGGAGGGAGAAAGGGAAGGAAAGGAAGGGAACAGAAGAGAGGGAGACAAAGAGGAAAGGAAAAGAATGGGAAAGTAAAGTAAAAGAAAGAATTGGTTCCATATAACATTTTCATCAATGTCAAACTCATCTTATTTCTTTACCCTTTCAATGTTACTTTTCTTTTTATATCTTACTACACAAATTTACCAAGGCATTATAGCAGAAAGCTCATTGTAGTTGATGAGTATATAGCTTACTAATTCTATATCCATTACATTAAGTCTTTAGAAGGTCTTATAGAAGGAAAATAATAGGAGTTTCAATTATGTACTAGGTTTATATTCATCTTCTTTCTCCTTCTTCTTTTTCCTTCTTCTTCCTCTTCTTCTTCTTCTTTCTCCTTTTTCTTCTTTTTCTTCTTCTTCTTCTTCCTCACCTGCTTATTCATTCATCTCTACTACATTGCTACCGTTTTAAATATTTCTGTTGTTTATGGTTTTGTTTACATCTATTACTATTACACCCATCATCTTCTTCTTCTTCTTCTTCTTCTTCTTCTTCTTCTTTAATCTCCTTCCTCACCCATTCATTCATCTATTACTTTGCTACTCATCTATATATTTGTTTTTTATGCTTAATTTTATATCAGTTACTATTACACCCATCATCTTCACCATCATCATCATCTTCATCACCATCATCATTGTGGAATAGAATAGTGACCCTTGATGCTGAATTTGTTGTATCACACTTCTCTAACTACAAAAGTTGGGCGCCAGGGAAGTTCGGGAGAGAGAGAGAGAGAGAGAGAGAGAGAGAGAGAGAGAGAGAGAGAGAGAGAGGAATAAAGATAGAAAGAAATGATGAATTAAAAGAGAAAATGAAAAACGAAGAGGGATATACAGAGAGAGAGAGAGAGAGAGAGAGAGAGAGAGAGAGAGAGAGAGAGAGAGAGAGAGAGAGAGAAAGTTGGTTAATTTTTCAAGTTAGTTCAGTTACTTTTGTGTGTGAGAGAGAGAGAGAGAGAGAGAGAGAGAGAGAGAGAGAGAGAGAGAGAACAAATGAGCAGGCAAGCAAGAGAGTGAGAAAGTTGGTTAATTTTTCAAGTTAGTTCAGTTACTTTTGTGTGTGTGTGAGAGAGAGAGAGAGAGAGAGAGAGAGAGAGAGAGATGAGCAAGTAAGCAAGAGAGTGAGAAAGTTGGCTAATTTTTCAAGTTAGTTCAGTTACTTTTGTGAGAGAGAGAGAGAGAGAGAGAGAGAGAGAGAGAGAGAGAGAGAGAGAGAGAGAGAGAGAGAGACTTGACCCAAATAAACTAATCTAGCCTACCCTAACCTTACCTAACCTTACATAACCATACTTTACCTTACCTAACCTTACCCTACCTTAATGGTTTTTCTCCTAGCTTTACCTAACCTAATCTACCTTAGTCTAACCTACTTTACCCTTATCTACCCTACCCTACCTTACCTCACCTTACCTTAACCTACCCTAACCTAATGCTGTCCCCTTACCTTATCTTAAACTACCCTACTCTACCTTACCTTACCTTACCTTACCCTAACCTAATGCTGTCCCCTTACCTTATCTTAAACTATCCTACCCTACTCTACCTTACCTTACCTTACCTTACCTTACCTTAACCTACCCTAACCTAATGTTGTCCCCTTACCTTATCTTAAACTACCCTACCCTACTCTACCTTACCTTACCCTACCTTACCTTACCTTACCCTAACCTAATGTTGTCCCCTTACCTTATCTTAAACTACCCTACCCTACTCTACCTTACCTTACCCTACCTTACCTTACCTTACCCTAACCTAATGCTGTCCCCTTACCTTATCTTAAACTACCCTACCCTACCCTACCTTACCTTACCTTTCCTTTCCTTACCTTACCTTATCTTACCTTACCCTAACCTAACCTAATGCTGTCCCCTTACCTTATCTTGAAATACCCTACTCTATCCTAGCTTTCCTTACCTTACCTTACCTTACCTTACCTTACCTTACCTTACCTTACCATAACTTACCCTACCCTAACCTAATGCTGTCCCCTTACCTTATCTTAAACTACCCTACTCTACCTTACCTTTCCTTTCCCTTCCTTACCTTACCTTACCTTACTCTAGCCTACCCTAACCTTACCTAACCTAGCTTGCCCTAACCTTACCTTACCTAATGTACCCCACCCTTCCCTTGCCTTACTCTACCTTACCTTTCCTACTCTACCCTAACTCAACTTACCTACCTAATATAGTCTAACTTACAGTACCCTACCATGACCTAACCTTACCCACCCTTGGCTACGCTTTTCTTTTATCTTTTACGGGAGCGGCGAGTAGCGGGCTTTTTTTTTTGGTACCCTAGCCTACCTTACCTTACCCTACCTTACCCTAACCTAACCTACCTCTCGTCCCAGCAGGCTACCAATGAACTGACGAATGATGGTGTCGCCTTACCTTAAAATACTCTACCATACTCTATCTTACCCTAACCTACCCTAACCTACCTCTCGTCCCCACAGGCTGCCGGAGAGCTGGGCATCGCCGTGTGCAATGTGCCCGGCTATGGTGTGGAGGAAGTCGCCGACACCACAATGTGCTTAATCCTGAACCTGTACCGCCGCACTTACTGGCTGGCCAACATGGTGCGGGAGGGGAAGAAGTTCACAGGTCCCGAGCAGGTGTGGGAGGTGATGATGATGATGAGTTTGTGAAGTGCAGTGATTTTGGGCCCTTAGTTCTGTACGCTTGTGTCCTGTCAACCTCATTTCTCTGGGTTTTTGGGGCCTTCTGTTTTGTATAATCTTGGCCTGTCAACTTAATTTCTCTGGGTTTTTGGGGCCTTCTGTTTTGTATAATCTTGGCCTGTCAACTTAATTTCTCTGGGTTTATTTGGGCCCTCAGTTCTGTATGCTCTTCTTCTGTCTACTTCATTTCTCTGTTTTTTTTCTTGGTTCTCATTTTGTCTTCTCCTGTTCACCTCATATCAGTCTCTCATTTTCTCTTGTCCTATCCATTTAATTTCATCTTCTTTGGTTTTGGGATTTTCGAGGTCTTTTTTTAACTTTTCATGTAATCTTTTTCATTTATTTTCTTTGTAATGTGTATATTATAATGTACATGTGCATGTGTCACAACATCAGGCCGTGCCGCGCGACAGGATGTTTGATAATACGTAGGTGCTAGGTTGTGTTTAGGGCGTGCTCCTTGCCATGGGAACAGTGCTGAATCGATAAGCCTTGGCATCGGATTAATCCTTCACTCTGGGGTGACGGAATAATCAAATGCCAAGGCTTGTCGATTCAGCACCGTCCCCTAGGCAAGGAGCACGCCCTAAGCACGACCTAGCACCTACACATTATTAAACATCTGTGGCGCAGCACTGCCATGATGCTGTGACACATAAAGTCACACATTCACATGTACATCATAATATACACATTACATCTTTTTCTTCCTTTTTTTCCTGCTTCATAACTTTGTGTAACCTTTTGTTGCTTATTTTCTTTTCTTGTTAGTTTTTTCTTTTCTCTTTGTCTGTTTTGAATATATTTTTTGTCTCCTTAACTTGCCTTTTTTTATTTTTTTCTCCTCTATCCCTTCCCTCTCTCCTCCCTGACCTGTTTCTTCATTCAGCTATAACTTTGCTTCTGTTATAAATATTTCTGTTGTTTACGCTTAACTCACTTTGTGTTATGTTTTTTTTCCCTCTATTTCTCTTTTCCTCTCCCTCTCCTCCCATCTTCTCTCCTTCCTCACTCATTCATTGATTCATACTTTTGCTTCTGTTGTTAATATATATTTTATCTCTGCTTAACATGCCTTATGATATTTATTTTTCCTCTCTCCCTCTCCTCCTCCTCTCTCCTCCCTCACTCTTTCATATATTCCTCTATACCTTTGCTACTGTTGTGAATATATATTTTATCTTGCTTTACTTGCCTTCATTATTTTTGTATTGTTTTGTCTCCCTGCTTACCCTCTCCCCTCCTGCCTCCCAAATACTTATATGATGTTATATATATATACATATACCCAAGGCTTTTGGCACATAAATCACTGTCCACTTCATAAACAAAAGTGGTTTTACATGTACGGAATCAGTATTTATTTATTTTTTTGTTCGTGTGTCTCTCTCTTGTTACCTCTTATCCTGTCCTCTCCTTTCCCCCTCCTCTCCCTCCTCCTCGTTTATTTTCGTCTCCCTTTATTTCTTGCATGGGTTATTTGGTTCATTTTTAGCTACTGCTAGTACGTCATTCTGTCATGCTGTAGTTTAGAGTTCGTCGTCTATATACAGTTAAGTCTCAAGTCTCTTTATAGTCTTGTAGAAACTCTCGTAATATCTCTTTTTTCCTATCTTTTATTTAATCCGTCTATGGAGAGAATTATGCAGCACTTTCATTTTTAGTTCTTCTGTGGTCCATGTTTTTAATTGTTTCGGGATCCCACACAATCACTTCCCAAGTCCATGGAGAAGATCAACCTGATTCTCATGGGTAGTTTTCCAGTTCACGGTTCAAGGGTAGGCAGTGGCTGAGTGGTTAGTGTGCTGGGCTCACATTCATGGCGCAATGGACAACGTCGGTTTGAATCCCCTCGCTACCACCTGGGATTATCATTACTATCATTATGCAACAATAGAAGAGCAGTTGGTTAAGCAAGAAATGAGATATCAGAGCATAAATAGATCAAATTGGGTAGGCGGTGGCTGAGTGGTTAGTGTGCTGGGCTCACATTCACGGCGCCATGGACAACATCGGTTCGAATCCCCACACTACCACCTGGGATTTTTCATTCACCGCCGAGTGGCCTTAGACTACCCACATGCTGTCCAGAAGACCACCCGTCAACCTGGACTCGAGAAGAAACCGTCCAGTGAATCAAGAATGAGTTCGGGGGGCAGCATGAGCCAAGCATAACTGGCGCCACTATAAAAAATTTGCCTGCGCCACGACGGGCTGGAGCCGACCATCTGGGCCCTGAAGAAGCCTACCAGCGCTATAGGCGGAAAAAAAAAAAAAAAAAAACCTAACTATCTATCTATCTGTCTATCTAACTATCACTAGGACCACAAAACTACCCATGAAGACCAGGTTAATTTTCTCCGTGGACTTGGAAGACAGTCGTAGTGGTATCCCAAAATGATTTAAAATATGGACCCGTGTTGTCTATTTCCATTTCTTTAGTTTTTAGCGGTAGTGTTTCATGTTAAGTTTTCCTCTAGTTTAGTTTGTCATGCACTCCTCCGTCTGTCATGTAGCTGTAGCTGTAGTGTTGTTTAGTGTTGCTGTGTTCTTCCTTCCTGTGTTGTGTCTTGTCTCATCTTAAATCCCTAAATTCCACCTGATAAACTCCTGAACACTCTTACCGACACCTGAAACACTCCTGGATCCTCCTTTAAACATTCCTGAACACTGCGGGATTTTCTTGGATTCCCTTAATGCTCCTGGACACTCCTTAACCTTCCTGGATCCTATAAACACTCCTGACCACTTCCTGGAACCTCTCAAACATTTCTTAACATTCTGAAACACTTCCAAACTCTTCTAAACACACAACACACACACACACACACACACACCACAACACAACACAACACAACACAACACAACACAACACAACACACATGCTCATGAAATACGCTCACACACACACACACACACACACACACACACACACACACACACACACCACAACACAACACAACACAACACAACACAACACACATGCTCATGAAATACGCTCACACACACACACACATATGAAAATATTAACCACCACAAAACCTCAACTCCTTCCACTGCTACTACTACTACTACTACTACTACTACTACTACTACTACTACTGTCACCACCACCACCACCACTACCCTTTCCACCCCTCCCTATCCACACCCCTTCGACACCACCTCCTCCTCCTCCTCCCTCTTCACTGCCGGCCCTCCCCCTCCTTCCCCCCTTTCACCGCCCATTCTCTTACTCTTGTGCCGCCGCAGGTCCGAGAAGCAGCCCAGGGGTGCGCACGGATACGAGACGACACGCTGGGCATTGTGGGTCTGGGTGAGTGCCTCGTCAAGTGTTGGTAGGAGTATTATGATAGAAATAATGTATACATGTTATGCTCCACCGGTAAAGGTAACATGGTAGAGTTGGCAGGAATTAACCCGGTAGCAGCGGGGATCATGTTTCTTAATGGTCCCTCTAAGCGAGAATAATGAGAAAAAATCATCACTCACACAAACCATTTCATAATATATATCAAAGCATTTGTGATCAGTTTATGTATCATCTATTTTTGGGGGTTTATATCATGGCACAAATTTGGCTCGTCGCTGCTACACGGTAAAGCCACAAATTTGGCCCGTCACTGCTACACGGTAAAGCCACAAATTTGGCCCGTCACTGCTACACGGTAAAGCCACAAATTTGGCCCGTCACTGCTACACGGTAAAGCCACAAATTTGGCTCGTCGCTGCTACATGGTAATGCCACAAATTTGGCCCGTCGCTGCTACACGGTAAAGCCACAAATTTGGCCCGTCGCTGCTACTGGGTTAAGCAATGAATTAAGTATGTGATAGTAAAAATATATACGGCACGATAGAATTAAATAAGAGTGGGTAAATAAAATCACTAGCACAGTTACCTACCATGTGTAGCCTGTATGGCCTTTTGTAGCCTTCTTATATCCTTGTGTAGTATAAATATTGCCCAAAAGAAAGCTAAAAAAAAAAAGAAATAGAAGCGCACACAAATACTAATAAACACAAGAAGCATAAATATTACCTAAAAGAAACAAAAGTAAAACAAAATAGTGACGTAGTGAATTTCCACCCAAATCATAAACAAAACAACAACAAAAGTCACACAAGGAGCATAAACAAACATCTAAACTCACTGTTGCCAATCTCACCTCATTAATGCCCCTTCAACAGGTCGCATTGGGTCTGCTGTGGCATTGAGGGCCAAGGCTTTCGGGTTCAACGTAACCTTCTATGACCCCTACCTCTCGGACGGCATCGAGAAGAGCCTCGGCATCACCAGAGTGTACACGCTGCAGGTACGTGGCAGGGAGGATAACTGGCACCCTGCACCCCCCTGCCTTTTAACTCTACTCCCCTACCCTGTTGTTGTCTGAATCAAGAATTTTTTTTATAATTTCAGCACAAAATCAGCCAGTGAATGGTATCCAAGAAGATTGATGTGACCTGACCTGACCTCTTGTGCTTTATTGTTTCAGGACCTTTTGTACAGAAGTGACTGTGTGTCATTACACTGTTCCCTCAACGAGCACAACAACCACCTCATTAACGACTTCACCATCAAACAGGTGAGACATTCGGCCCCCAGTAGGGAAAAGCAGCGTGGGTTTGTACATTTCAGCGCTATTTTCATGGTGATTCCAAAGTCTTATTTGCATCATATATATGTCTTTAAAGTGTCGCTAAGAGTTGCCCTTCCCTACAGATGCGCCCCGGAGCCTTCCTGGTGAACACTGCGCGAGGGGCCCTGGTGGACGAGAATGCCCTGGCCACAGCACTGAAGGAGGGACGCATCCGGGCGGCGGCTCTGGACGTGCACGAGAACGAGCCATACAATCCCTTCCAAGGTGAGGGTCAAAGAGGTGAGAAAGACTTGAGGTGTTGGGGAGGATGCGAGTGCGAGGGGAGGAACAGCATGGCAAGGATGAGTAGTAACTTTCTCTTTCTCCTCCAGTTTTATCTTTTAACAGGAATGGATGCAGGCTTTTTTGTTTTCCTTTCTTTCCCCGTTAGCCGCCTCCTTTTCGGTATTTTTTTGTGGCTAAAGGAGAGAGTTAGAGAGAGGAATGAAAAGTCTAATAAGTAAGTGAAATAACGTATAGCATGGCATACTAACTCTAATTAACATAAGGGACAAGAGCTACATGGTTGCACTCTTTCACACATCACATATTACCAACACAAAATGCAACCCTACCTTTTAGAAGCCTAACTAACACCACTAAGACTGATACCAACCACTAACAAGCACCACTACCTAACTACCACTACTACTACCACCTCTGCAACTTGCTAATATGCCACTAATACCAACCACACAGCACCACTAACCTCACTAACTTACTAACACCTCCAACCTCTAACACTGATACCAACCACTAGCTAGCACCACTAACTACCACTACTACCACCTCTGCAACTTGCTAATATACCACTAATACCAACCACACAGCACCACTAACCTCACTAACTTGCTAACACCTCCAACCACTAACACCACTAGCTAATACCACTAACTAAATAACAACCACTACTTCCACCTCTGCAACTCACTAATACACCACTAATACCAACCACACAGCACCACTAATCTCACTAACTTAGTAACACCTCCAACCACTATCTAGCACCACTAACTAACTAACAACCACTACTACCACCTCTGCAACTCACTAATACACCACTAATACCAACCACACAGCACCACTAACCTCACTAACTTACTAACACCTCCAGCCGCTAACACCAATACCAACCACTAGCTAGCACCACTAACTAACTAACAACCACTAACACCAACTTCACACCACTAACACCTCTAAGCAACCATTACCACCAGTACCAACCACAAGCTATTTAACTAACTAATTAACCGCCACTAACCATTCCTTAAGTAGCCTAACACCACTAACACTGACACCAAGGACAAACTAACTCACTAACCAACACTACAACCACCAATCCTAACCAGCACATCCGTTCCTCATCCACCAGGGCCCTTGAAGGATGCACCCAACCTCATCTGCACACCTCACGCCGCTTACTACTCCGACGCGTCCAGCAACGAGCTGCGCGAGATGGCCGCCAGTGAGATCCGCCGCGCCATCATCGGACGCATCCCCGACGCCCTGCGGAACTGCGTCAACAAGGAGTACTTCATGAGCAACTACAGCGAGGGCGGAGTCAACGGCACGGCACCCTACTACGTCCCCGTCCACTCCACCACACACGACTCCCTCCCCTCCGGCCCGCCCCCGACAAGCCACGTAGGCCCCGGCATCCCCCCACCTCCGCACATGCCCCCCAGTG
>NC_066558.1:6429279-6506779 GCF_024679095.1 Eriocheir sinensis
TTTGGGGGGCAAGACGGAAGATGTTTGTTAAAAAGAGAATGTTAAAAAAAGACATTTATGGGTGAAAATGTTATGATTGTTTTGTTTTCTCAAGAAGCATAAAAAAAATATTGTGTTTGTACAGCGGAAAAAAAAAGTGTAGTCGTGAAGGAAAATATGCCACAAAATAAGTCGGAGTGGAAAGTAAGCGAGTGTGTTTCCAAGTGTGTGAAGTAATCTAAGTTGTTACGAGAAAGTGTGAAGAACGTAAATTTGTGTTTGTGAGATTGAATGGATTAAAAAAATACTTCATGTAGGGAGAGAGAAGAAATCATTGTTTATTTTCTGTGACTAATGTGCTGATTAAACGGTGGAGAGGAAACTGTGTGCACCAGGACAGGAAAACAGAAGGGAAAATATTCTTCTTGGAAAAACATAAATCTGCTCGTCTTGGTGGACTGAAGAGAAATTGAAGCCTTAAAGAATCAAATAGTGTACATAAAGTTGCTAAATCGAGAGGGAAAAAAGGGAAAATAAAGGCCTGATACAGAGAAAAGAAGATAGAATGCTTATTATTATGGGTAGTGTATAGTCGGAGTGTCGGAAGAGGAGTCAAATGAAAGTCTCAAAGGTCCAAAACAAAGCAAATGAGAGTCTGCAGAAAATGCGTATTATTAAGTAAGTGCATTTCCCGGATCCTTTCTCACAGTTGCGTCCTTCCTTGATGTAAAATAAAATAAAATGTAAAAAAAATTAACGGTTACGAGTGGGCAAGCAAGCCAAGACGGACAGACGGATGCGCCTTTGGAGTAAAAATTGATTCACCTCTGTAAACAAACTTAAAAGGAAAGGCGTAAAACAATGCAGGAAGAAAATTATTTAGTTAACTCCATCTTAGTTTAATAAAAGACAGTTCTGGTTGTTGGATGTTTGATTTCAGTCCTTTGTCGATGCGTGGGATTGGCAACAGTGATTATTTCTCTACTTGCATTTGAATGATTTTATTGAATTTTTTATTTTAACCTGGTAGCAGCTGGGATCATGTTTCTTAATGGTCCCTCTAAGCGAGAAAAATGAGAAAAAATCATCACTCACACAAACCATTTCATAATATATATCAACGCATTTGTGATCAGTTTATGTATCATCTATTTTTGGGGGTTTATATCATGGCACAAATTTGGCCCATCGCTGCTACCGGGTTAATAATAGGCAAGTGATTTTATCCCTTACTTTCTCTGTGTTTTTTTATCTAGTGGAATTCAAATTAGTGGACTTTAATGCATAACTGTGATATTTTAATGGCAGACTGTATTCTTATGTTGGTTAAGATAATGTATTGCTAAAAAATGTTCTAAACTGGAATATAATAGTGAAGAAGTTTCCCTGAAAGTAAATGGAACCTAATATTAATTTGGAACAAGAAAAACATATATAACACAAAGCAAAACTCCCAAACCAGCTGTCCAACTTCCTAATGCAAGAGTTGACCAGGATCTTCACTCCTTCATCCCTTTCTCTCTCTTGTAAACACTAGAATGGACTTGAGTTCTTTTATCTATCTCCTCCTTTTTATGCCTCAAGTCCTCAAAAAGGGAGTATGAAGACCTATCTAATCAAAACTGACAACTCTGGAATCTTGTATGTTCCTTTTCAAATAGTGTTGCTGGTATAGTTTTTTTTAATAGTTCTGTATTACTATTGGTCTACTTTGCTCGCATAAAAAAGGAGTATTGAAGAAAACCAGCAGAGGGCACATTTTTTTATCGTGTTTATTGGTATTGGTGAGCCGTTGGAAAGGGTAAAAGGTAATCAACATAAGTCACTGGCGGGAGAGGACGTCAGCTGTTCAGTGTTTACATTCATCAATCCTGGACGAGCATGTGTGTGAGGACGCTGACGAGGACTGCTGCGTGGGGTGACGGCAGGAGGGTCAGCAGGTGAGCTTCAGAGGGTCACAGAGAAGGTAGGTCAAAAGAGAGAGAATGTTGAGTATTTATTTCAGTATTTATTTCCTTTGCCAGTGTGACATCCGGGTTATTAGATTACCTTCCCCACGTTTCCCCGGGCACCCATTTATCCACCAGCCAGAAAGGAAGGATGGACAGATGGGTGGGCTGCACGCTGACTGTCCGAGCAGGTGTCGTGTTCCTCCGCGTCCTCCTGTTTCTGGCCGTCCGCGTTTTGTTAACAACCAAAAGGTGGATTTTTTTTTTTTTACAACAAAGGAAACAGCTCAAGGTCAGAAAAAAAGGAAACAATAATAAAAAAAGCCTGCTACTCGCTGCTCCTATAAAAAGAATCCAAAGAGGTGGCCGAAAGAGAGGTCATTTTCGGGAGGAGAGGTGTCCTGATACCCTCCTCTTGAAAGAGTTCAAGTCGTAGGCAGGAGGAAATACAGATGACGGAAGATTGTTTCAGAGTTTACCAGCGTGAGGGATGAAAGAGTGAAAATGCTGGTTAACTCTTGCATCAGGGGTTTGGACAGTATAGGGATGAGCATGAGAAGAAAGTCGCGTGCAGCGGGGCTGCGGGAGGGGGGGAGGCATGCAGTTATCTAGATCAGAAGAGCAGTCAGCATGAAAATATCGATAGAAGATAGAGAGGCAACATGGCGGCGGAAATTAAGAGGTAGTTCACTGCTATGAACATCGACGGATTCGTGTACGCAGCTGGCCGGGTGTACCTGGCTGCCACCCCCCCCAGTGTCTTTGCAGTACGGGATGGCAGATTGTTTTATTCGGTATATTATTCTAGCGTTTGCCCTTTGAGACTCCGGGGAATGCGACGGTAAACAAAACGGACGGACAGAAATAGGAGGACCCGGAGAAACACGACACCGGGATTCGAACCCTGACCCGTGGCAGTCACAAAGAGGGGGGGGGGGGGTATTGATACATCGCCCACCTTATGACGACATCCCAGGGGTTCCTCAGGTCAAGTTTCCATGCACCTCATTTCCCTTACCAAGTACCTCACAGCAGGATTCACCACCTTGCTCTAGACACGAGATTTGTGGGCGTCCCCTTGGCCTCCTCCACTCAAGGTTGTCTGATTCACACTACCCTGTGAGTAGAGAGAGAGAGAGAGAGAGAGAGAGAGAAGGTCCGCAGAGTATAATGGCGTTCTTAAATTATTATCATGCACT
Source organism: Eriocheir sinensis (assembly GCF_024679095.1). Lineage (NCBI taxonomy): Eukaryota > Metazoa > Arthropoda > Malacostraca > Decapoda > Varunidae > Eriocheir > Eriocheir sinensis. Next base: position 6,432,407 of record NC_066558.1, read on the forward strand.
CCAAATCCTGCACTGTATTTTAATTCATTCTATTAATTATACGTTTACACAGAGTAGCATATGATAGAGGTAGAAACACTCTGCCATTCCCCTCCCTTATCATTCTCATTAATTAATCTGATAATTAAATAACCGTATATTAAAAGTAAGTAGTAGACTATGCGACGGAGATGAGCACTGAGGCCACGCGCAGCTATAGCCTATGCCATTAACATTACCTATACGGCTATACCTATCCTCAAATTACTATTATTTAGCCATATGTTAGTTAAACCTCCCCTGGCTTCCTCTGTTTACTCTCTCTCTCTCTCTCTCTCTCTCTCTCTCTCTCTCTCTCTCTCTCTCTCTCACACACACACACACACACACACACTCAACTTTTCTCCTCTTATATATAATTTACAACTACATGTATAACTGTTCTTGCTAATTCTTATTTCACTATTTACATAATTATCCTCCCTTCTCCTTTGCTGTGTACTTTTGCAACAATAAACCATCAAATCAATCATTCATCTAAAACAAAAACATTATGCTGGATCTAGAACGCTGGCATGAGTCAAAAAGAGACGGAGCGTGGCACTGCGGCAAAGCGCGCCACCTCCTCGCAGTGTTACCAGACCCCTTTATCATCCTCTCCTCTCCCTTGTGTCGCAGTGTGAGATGGATCTATAGCAATGCAGTCCGTGAACCCCGTGACCTGACCTTAGTTCCGGGGTCACGGGGGGGTAGGGGGGAGGGAGGGGTCATACTGCGCGCACACACACACATCTCTCCTATACAAACTTACCTGCAGAGAGAGAGAGAGAGAGAGAGAGGCTAACGGTATATTCCTCTTATGTGCGTTGAGTTGACCCTTCTTGCACACACACACACACACACACACACACACACACAATCTTCGCCTTTCATCATCAGCATTATAAGAGAGAGAGAGAGAGAGAGAGAGAGAGAGAGAGAGAGAGAGAGAGAGAGAGAGACCAATTAAACGATGTACCCAAAATTCACTCCATAACCTTGTCTCTCTCTTTCTCTCTCTCTCTCTCTCTCTCTCATTCCTTTATCTGATTGGTAAGGAAATGATCAAGGTGTGTGTGTGTGTGTGTGTGTGTGTGTGTCATGAAGATTGGGAGCTTATACAGTGTCGCAACGGAGAGAGAGAGAGAGAGAGAGAGAGAGAGAGAGAGAGAGAGAGCGTGGGCAGGGATTATCTTGTTCCTTTAATCCCACGCACACAGTCTAGTCACTTGCTCTAAACTTTCACTTTCTCTTTATTTATTTACTTTACTTTTTCCTTTAATTCCTTCCTTTCCTTTATTTCCCTTATTCCTTTTCTTTCATTTTAACTGTCTGCATTTTTTTCCTTCCTCTACTTTATTTCTTTATTTCCTTATTACTTCCTTCATATATTTTCTTCGTTTTCTTCCTCCCTTTCCTTCCTTCCTTCCTTCCTTTCCTTTCTTTCCCTTATTCCTTTTCTTTCATCTTTAACTGTCTTCTTTTTTTCCTTCCTCTACTTTCTTTCTTTACTTCAATTTTCAACTTTCTTCTTTTTAATTCCTTCATATATTTTCTTCGTTTTCTTCCTCCCTTTCCTTCCTTCCTTCCTTTACTTTCTTTCCCTTATTCCTTTTCTTTCATCTTTAACTGTCTTCCTTTTTTCCTTCCTCTCTTTCTTTACTTCAATTTTCAACTTTCTTCTTTTTAATTCCTTCTTATATTTTCTTCGTTTTCTTCCTCCCTTTCCTTCCTTCCTTCCTTCTTACTTTCCTTCCTTCCTTCCTTCCTTCCTTCCTTTCCTTCCTTCCGTCCTTCCTTCCTTCCTTCCTTCCTCCTTTAGATATGAATCCCTAATGCCACGTGTAGGTCTCTCTCTCTCTCTCTCTCTCTCTCTCTCTCTCTCTCTCTCTCTCTCTCTCTGTCCTTCCGCGTCGTTGCCACAGTGCGCACATCTGTATCCTTGACCCCTTGAACTCCTATTATTATTTCTTATAGGTAGAGGAAGGTCAGTAAGAAGGAAGGAAGGAAAGTAAAGGGAAGGGAGGAGGAAAGGAAGGGAGAAGGTTAGGTAAGGTAAGGGAAGGTAGAAAGGAATGAAGAAAGAAAGGAAGGAAGGAATAAGGTGAGGGAATGGAAGGGAAAGGAAGGGAAGGGAAGGTAGAAAGGAATGAAAAAGAAAGGAAGGGAGGAATAAGGTGAGGGAGTGGAAGGGAAAGGAAGGGAAGGGAAGGTAGAAAGGAATGAAGAAAGAAAGGAAGGGAGGAATAAGGTGAGGGAATGGAAGGGAAAGGAAGGGAAGGGAAGGAAGGAAGGAGGGGAAGGGTAGGTAAGGGAAGGGAAAGGAAGGGAAGGTAGAAAGGAATGAAGAAAGGAAGGAAGGAAGGAGGGGAAGGTGAGGGAATGGAAGGGAAGGAATAAAGAAAGAAAGGAAGAAGGGGAAGGTGAGGGAATGGAAGGGAAAGGAAGGAAGGAAGGAAGGAAGGGAAGGTGAGGGAATGGAAGGGAAAGGAAGGGAAGTGAAGGTAGAAAGGAAGGAAGAAAGAATGAAGGGAAGGAAGGAAGGAGGGGAAGGTGAGGGAATGGATGGGAAGGGAAGGAAGGAAGGAGGAAAGGAAGGAAGGAAGGTGGGCAGGAAGGAAGGGAAGGGAAGGTAAGGGAAAGGAAGAGAAGGTAGAAAAGGAAGGAAGGGAAGGTGAGGGAATGGAAGGGAAGGGAAGGAAGGAAGGAAGAAAGGAAGGGAAGGGAAGGTGAGGGAATGGAAGGGAAAGGAAGAAAGGAAGGGAGGGGAAGGTAGAAAGGAAGGAAGGAAGGTAAAGTTAGGTAAGGTAAGGAAAGGTAGGAAAGTAAGAGTGATATAGAGGTTTGTATGTCTGCCTATGTATGTATGTATGTATGTATGTAAGTATGTATGTATGTATGTATGTATGTATATGTAAGGTAGAATCTGGGTCAATATCACCTTTGTTCACACACACACACACACACACACACACACACACACACACACACACACACACACACACACACACACACACACACACACACACACATGTATACACGATTATGCAAACATGCACTTGTGAGTCATTATATGTTTGTTTGTTTGTTTGTTTGTGTGTGTTTGTGTGTGTGTGTTAAATTTTCTCGCGTGTATATTCTCTTTTTCATATATTTTCCTTCTTTTTCCTTTTGTATTTTTTTCTTGCATATATAAGTAAAGAGGCGGGTCAAGGACTGGAACAAGCGAGGAGGAGAGAAAATATACTGTTCAATTATGGTAATGAATAGAAAGTAAACAACAACAATAACAACAACAACAATAATAATAATGATAATACAAGAGAGAAATATAGATAGAAAGGCAGAAAATAGATAAATAGATAGATAAATAGATGAATAGAGTAGATTGTAGATAGATAGATAAATAGATATACCTAAATCGAGTTCGTATACCATCATAAATAGATAGATAGATAGATAGACAGGCAGGTAATACATATACAAGACAGATTTATAAAAGACAGATAGACAGTGAAATAGATATATAGACAGATAGACAGACAGGATAGAGAGATAGAGAGATGGATGGATAGATAGACATACTCATCTTAATTGATATATCTATACAAAACAAGGTATTTTTCATCATGTAAACTTTCACCAACAATCATAAGCATTTATCCGAGTGACAAGTGCGAAAAAATGGACCGAATGACGTCATACAATTAAAACACACACACACACACACACACACACACACACACACACACACACACACACACACAGCTGTCACATCACCCACTTAGTCACGTTTATATAAGGAAGTTGTGGTCACCGTCTTTAAATATATACATACATACTATTTTTTTTTCCTTAGTTACCGTTGACGCATGTGGAAATCTCACACACACACACACACACACACACGTTTTTCCTCCTTCCTTCCTTTCTCTATAATCTTTCTCTTACTTATTTTTCTTTTATCTTTCTTTCATATATTTCTTCTTCCTTCTGTGTTTAGTTCTTTCTCTTCGTTTCTTTATTTTCTTTTATTATCTCTATTTAGTTATATTTTTTTCCACACACACACACACACACACACACACACACACACACACACACACACACATATCTCGGAACAGTGTGTAAAAAAAAAAGTTTATATAAGTTAAGAAAGTTGCATGAGAATGGGTGATAAAATAAGGAACACATATTGACAGGAACACACACACACACACACACACACACGCACACAGATCAATACTCAAGGTCATGTACATACACAATAAGTAATGGAATTTCCTGAGGGTGGAATGCATATGTGTGTGTGTGTGTGTGTGTGTGTGTGAAAAGATAAATGAATGAATTAAGACAAAGGAAAATAAATGAACGAAGAGAAAGAACTAAACACAAAAGAAAGAAAAGAAATATAAGAGAAAAAGATTATAGAGAAAGGACGGAAAGAGGAAAAACGTGTGTGTGTGTGTGTGTGTGTGTGTGTGTGTGTGTGTGTGTGTGTGTGTGTGTGTGTAAACCTTCCGTAGACTTTTCTTCCTCAAATTCATGACTAACTTTTCTTTATTATTTTTCTTCTTTTACTTCTTTACTTTTACTAAACCAAAATCCAAAGGAGGGATATGAGTCCCCCTCCAAATAATAAAGCAAAACACTATCATAGGAAAACCAGGAACCCAATATAACATAATAAAACAGTGGTACCACCATTCAGAGAGACAAAGAGAAGGTTATTTAAGAGAGACAGAGTGAGGGAGAGAGAGTCAGGTCAGAGGTCATTGGTTGATGTTTACGCGTTCGCCGGTCTTAGGATTATACCAGTCAGGGAAAATCATTCATATGTAGGTGTTGGCTATTTACAATACAGCACAGTCTTTTGTTAGGTTTGGTACGTATATATAGTGTTTGGAGGCTCAAAAATTAAACGCCTCCAACATAGAAACATAAACATTGGGTAGAATCTCATTAAAACTTGATAAAATTTTCTCTTTTTCCGCTTCTTTTCCCCTTCTTTTCCCCTTCTTCCTCTTTCTTCCTCCATCCTGTCTTCCTCGATTTCTTCCTCTTCCTTCCATCCATAAAATTTTCTCTTTTTCCGCTTCTTTTCCCCTTCTTCCTCTTTCTTCTTCCATTCTGTCTTCCTCGATTTCTTCCCCTTCCTTCCATCCATAAAATTTTCTCTTTTTCCTCTTCTTTTCCCCTCTTTCCTCTTTCTCCTTCCATCCTGTCTTCCTCGATTTCTTCCTCTTCCTCCTTCCATCCTGTCTTCCTCCTCAATACAACACTCTTTTCAGGCCAGATAGGAGGTTTAATTGGTTTATCACAGTCCCACAGGGCAGCAAAAGGGAAGGGCTGACCTGACCCATACAGATGACAGCTCCTCAACCCAAATACTAATAAAACACACCAATAACCCAATAAAATATACTAAAATAGTCTAGAAATGCGGTTTATCAGGTTTATGATAGTCCCCCATGGCATTGGAGACTGGGAGGGGCTGACTAGACCTTTACAAATGACAGTTCCTTAACAAAAACACTTAAATACCAACAAAAAACTTCATTAAAACAGGCCAGAGACGAGGTTTATCAGGTTTTTCTAGGTTTATGACAGTCCCCCATGGCATTGGAGACGAGGAGGGGCTGACATGACCCCAAAGAACGATAAACACTCACCCAAACCACCTTAAAACACACCAAAGACCCATTAAAACACACTAAAACAGTCTGGAGGGGCTGACCTGACCTTTCTAAACCCCAGACCCACAGAGAAACGTCATATAACCAACCATAAACCCAATAAAACACAGTAAAACAAGCTAGAAATGTGGTTTATCAGGTTTATTTAGTTTATCACAGTTCCCCATGGCATTGGAGACGGGGAGGGGCTGACCTGACCCCAATGAATGATAAACACTCAACTAAACCCACCTTAAAACACACCAAAGACCCATTAAAACACACTAAAACATGCCAGGGAGGAGGTTTAAGAGGTTTATCAGGTTTATTCAAGTTTATCACAGTCCCCCATGCCATTGGAGACGGGGAGGGGTTGACCTGACCCCAATGAATGATAAACACTCAACCAAACCCACCTTAAAACACACCAAAGACCCATTAAAACACACTAAAACATGCCAGGGGGAAGGTTTAAGCGGTTTACTGGGTTTATTTCAGTCCCCCATAAGGCAGCAGAGTAGGGAGGGGCTGACCTAATCTTTCTAAACCCCAAACCCACAGAGATACATCATATAACCAACCATAAACCAAATAAAACAGACTAAAACAAGCTAGAAATATGGTTTATGAGGTTTATGCAAGTTTATCACAGTTCCCCATGGCATTGGAGACGGGGAGGGGCTGACCTGACCCCAAAGAACGATAAACACTCAACCAAACCCACCTTAAAACACACCAAAGACCCATTAAAGTACACTAAAACATGCCAGAGAGGAGGTTTAAGCGGTTTACTGGGTTTATTTCAGTCCCCCATAAGGCAGCAGAGTAGGGAGGGGCTGACCTAACCTTTCTAAACCCCAAACCCACAGAGATACGTCATATAATCAACCATAAGTCCAATAAAACAGACTAAAACTAGCTAGAAATATGGTTTATGAGGTTTATGCAAGTTTATCACAGTCCCCCATGGCATTGGAGACGGGGAGGGGCTGACCTGACCCCAAAGAACGATAAACACTCAACCAAACCCACCTTAAAACACACCGAAGACCCATTAAAACACACTAAAACAGGTCAGGGAGGAGGTTTAAGAGGTTTATCAGGTTTATTCAAGTTTATCACAGTCCCCCATGGCATTGGAGACGGGGAGGGGCTGACCTGACCCCAAAGAACGATAAACACTCAACCAAACCCACCTTAAAACACACCAAAGACCCATTAAAGTACACTAAAACAAGCTAGAAATGTGGTTTAAGAGGTTTACAGGGTTTATTTCAGTGCCCCAGAGCAGGAGCATCAGGGCCAGCCCCAACAGATGGCAGGCATGTCTGTTTTCCCCTCACAGTGAAATCACAGTCTGGGGCTACAATGCCAGCAGGTGAGGCCACAGGTGTGCACTGTGGCCTTAAATTAACCCGAAAAAACAGGTTATAGGCCTTGAGGAGCCCCCAAAATGAGCCTAATCATGGACAATAGACTGGAGAGTACGGCAACGGAGGCAGAAGTGAAGAAGCTGCAGGCATTAGTGAAGGAGCTGGAGCTGCAGAACGAGGAGCTGAGGACAGAACGTCAGCAGCTCATGAAGGAGGGAGGATCTAGCACCCCACACAGCCTCCCCTCAGCCCCTGCCACCCCTAAGAAGCAGCCGAGTGAGAATTTAGATGCCATGGCGCCCCTGGGTCTTGAGGAGGAGAGTTTGAGTGATGAGGAGACATGGTGAGTGGGCAACCCTTTTTTTTTCGTGTTTTCTCCTTTCTCTTTTCATCTATTTTCCCTCGTTTTTGGTTCTTTTGAGTCCTTCAGTATCCTTCTTTGCCTTTCCATCTTCGTTCCTCTTTCCCTCTCTCTTCTTCTCTTCTTTCTCCTCTCCCTTTCTCTTTTTCTCCTTTCTCTGTTTATCTATTTTCCCTCGTTTTTGGTTCTTTTGAGTCCTTCAGTATCCTTCTTTGCCTTCCCATCTTCGTTCCTCTTTCCCTTTCTCTCCTTCCCTTCTTTCTCCTCTCCCTTTCTCTTTTTCTTATGTCTCTGTCTTTCTCTTTTCATCTATTTTCCCTCGTTTTTGGTTCTTTTGAGTCCTTCAGTATCCTTCTTTGCCTTCCCATCTTCGTTCCTCTTTCCCTTTCTCTCCTTCCCTTCTTCCTCCTCTCCCTTTCTCTTTTTCTTATGTCTCTATCTCTCTTTTTATCTATTTTCCCTCGTTTTTGGTTCTTTTGAGTCCTTCAGTATCCTTCTTTGCCTTCCCATCTTCGTTCCTCTTTCCCTTTCTCTCCTTCCCTTCTTCCTCTCCCTTTCTCTTTCTCCCCTTCTTCCTTTCCTCTTTTTCTTATTTCTCTGTTTCATATTAGAGCTTTTATCAATATCCTCTTCTTTCTTTCCTTCCCTTCATCCTTTTTTCTCCTCTTCTTCCCTTTCTCCTTCCCTTCGTCTTCCTCCTTTCTCTTTTTCCCTTCCCCTTTTCTTTCTCTGTCTCCCTTTTAAGACATTCATATCATAGTTATTGTCAATATCCTTTTTTCCTTTCCTTTCCTTCATCCTTTTTTCTCCTCCTCCTCCCTTTCTCTTTCCTTTCTTCCTCCTCCTTTCTCTTTTTCGTTTATTTAAGCCATCAAAATTATTATTCTTTTTCGTGGTATCATTTTCTTCCTTTCCTTCTTCCTTCCTTCTTCCCATTTCTTTCTTTCCCTTCTTTCATCTCCTTTCTCTTTTTCTGCTTTCCCTCTCTCCTTCCAAGCCATCAAAATTCTTCTTTCTTCTTCTTGGTATTCCTTTCTTCCTTTCCTCTTTCCTTCCTCTTCCCCTTTCTCTCCTTCCCTTCTTCCTCCCCTTTCTTTTTTCTCTCTTCTATATCACCAAATTAACAATCTTTCTCTTCCTCTTCTTTTTCTTTGCCATTTTCCTCCTCCTCCCCATTTCCCTTTCTCTCTGTTCTTTCCCTTTCTCCTTCAGTGTTTCCCTTCTCTTCCTTTCTGCCAGTTGTTTTAATGTTAGTAATTTCAGTTAAATATTCAAGGTTACACTTTTCTAATAGCACAGTAAAATATAGAGAGGGCGGGTTACTGAGTTAGCTGTGGATATATTTTTTACTTTTGAGTCTGGGTTACAAATTAAGATTATAAATACAAGCTTACATATCAATAATGGCAATACAGTTTAAAGGCGGCAGGGTACGAAGTTAGATTAGGATATATTTTCTTTAGTTTGATTCTGGGTTACATATGAAAGTTAAATGTTAAGGTCACATATTAGAGTTATAAAAGCATACATATCTTGAATAGCACCAAATACTATAATGAATGGAGGGGGCGTGGCACTGAATTAGCTTGGGTTATATTTTCCTAAGTTTGATTCTGGGTTCAGCAGTGAATGGGTACCAGGTATTAATTGGGGGTTGTGTCCTGTCTCCTGAGATCTGCTCCCTTCTCCTATAATTCCTTCCCCTTCTGTCTCTCTCAGGCATATGACCACAGATGTTGCGCCGACTAAACGAAACTTTCTTTTTGATTCTGGGTTACATATCAAAGTTACATGTTAAGGTCATAATATTAGGGTTATAAAAGCATACATATCTTGAATAGCACAGAATATAATGCATGGAGGGGGCGTGGCACTGAATTAGCTTGGGTTATATTTGCCTAAGTTTGGTTTCAGGTTGCATATCAGGGTCATATTGTTAGCCCAGTAATATATGAAAGGGGTTGGGCACTGAATTAGGTTAGGATATATATTCTGTAGATTAGTTCTGGGGGACATTAGTTACACATTAAAATCACATATCAAAGTTATATAATAAGGTCACATAGCAGGGTTACATATATTTAATGGGACAGTAGGATAGGTATATATGGAGGGGGTGGGGCACTGTATTAGATTGATTAGGGGTCGCTTTCACAGTCATTTTGTTTGTTTTTATCGTTACCAATGGCGGCGATTGCTGCTAGAGTATTTCCACGTAAAACTGGCCGATGGGGTAGTGGCGGCTGCAGGGTTAGCCTAGCCCAGCACCTTACCACACACTCTCAACACCTCTCGCTTCCTCTGCAGCCGCCACTACCCCATAGGCTAGTTTCACGTGGAAAACTATAGCATCGATCGGCGCCATTGGTAACGATCAAAACAAACAAAACGACTGTGATAGCGGCCCTAGGAGTTCAAAAATGCGCCTCTCACTTGACTCCTTTTCAGAAATAAGTAATAAGACAACAAAAACAAAGAACGTGATTTGCACAACATTGCATTGGTATTTTCACATCTTTATTGATCTAGAGAAGTGATGGAGAGGGGAAAGAAAGTTGAACACAGACCCAGTTACAAAATACATATTAGGCAATTAGGTCATTGGGTTGAATCTGTAAGTACTTGTTCAAGAGTGCTAGTAAATGAAACAGCCAGCCCCCATATGTTTAAATATTATGTGTCTCCCTGTTTTTCTGTTCTTTATATGCAGCTTGTTAAATTAAACCATTATTATTATTACGTTATTGTTATTATTATCATCATCATCATCATCATCATCATCATCATCACATTGACCCTGAAAATGATTAATCGAGAAGAGCTTCTTTATTAACTAGGTCACATAGTTTGCAAAGAGTGTTATGTCACGTAATCAATGTCTGAAATGGTTATTATGTTGGTGTATTATTAGTTTTGGTTAATGTTGATTCTGCTGCTAATTAAGATATAGACCTTATTATTTATTGTGAACTTCAGCCTTATCAGCTTCATTACAGTATCTCCTTATCTAATTAGGCTTACTTGTTGAGGAGGTAGAGTATATACTTGATTAGGGGGGTATTGAGCAGGTAGAGTACTTGATTACGGGGGTTTAATATGTTGTGCAGTCTTGTCAACCTCAACGTCATTATGGGATCTCCATTTCTAAATAGCTTGACTTAATGATGAAGGATTTTAGTGAAGGCTAGTACGAAGGACACTCAGTTAGGGGGTTAATGATAAGATTTTCAATTTAGGAGACTGGACAAGGATACAAGAGAGGAAAAAGGTGTAATAGGAATCCAGCTAAATGAATGATGAAAATGATGAAGGATTTTAGTTAAGGTTAATATGAAGGAGACTCAGTTAGGGGTTTAATAATATGTTTTGTAATGTAGGAGACTGGACAAGGATACAGGAGAGAGAAAAAAATGTAGGAAACTAACCAAGGACACAAGAGTAAATAAGTATAGGAGTCTGCCAAGAAAAATAAATAAAGAAATAAAATAGGAAACTGATCAAGGTCTCAAGAAATAAAATGTAGGAGACTGACCAAGCACATAATAAAAAAGAGAAAATATAGGAAACTAACCAAGGATGCAAGAGTAAATAAGTATAGGAGACCATCAAGAAAAATAAATAAAAAAATAAAATAGAAAACTGATCAAGGAGAGAAGAAATAAAGGAGACTCGCCAATCACACAAGAGGAAATAAGTATAGGAGACTCAAGAAAAATAGATAAAGAAATAAAATAGAAAACTGATCAAGAATTCAATAGATATACTGTAGGAGGCTGGCCAATCACACGAGAGGAAATAAGTATGGCGGACTGGCAAAAAAGTAAATAAAGAAATAAAGTAGAAAACCGATCAAGGGGAGAAGAAATAAAACATTGAAAACTGACTAAGAACACACACACAAAAAATTAAAAGTCCGTTACGTCGCTCTGCTTAAAAGGAGTCCGAGGAAGAACCTGAAAATCGTTACCAAATATAGTCCGAGAGTTGTTCTGTGTAGGTTGACGACCCTAGTTTGCGAGGGCTGTAGTCACATACATGGCAAGGGGCGCGGCACTCTGTCAGTTCTATAAGGCTCTGCTCCCAAGGTTAACGTCCGGTTGAAGAAGGGCAGATTCACCTATTAGGGACATATTAGTATCTGGACAGGTATGAAGGATATGGGGGCACTCAGGTAGATTATACTCCATTTAGGCTAAAGATAGAAGAAGGAAGAAGGAAGGAAGAAAGAAGAAGAAAGAAAGAAGAAGGGCAGATTCACTTAAGGACATATTTGTGGTCTGAACAGGTATGAAGGATATGGGAGAGACAGGTAGATTATATTCCATTTAGGCTAAAGATAGAAGAAGGAAGAAGGAAGGAAGAAAGAAGAAGAAAGAAAGAAGAAGGGCAGATTCACTTAAGGACATATTTGTGGTCTGAACAGGTATGAAGGATATGGGTCAGACAGGTAGATTATATTCCATTTAGGCTAAAGATAGAAGAAGGAAGAAGAAAGGAAGAAAGAAGAAGAAAGAAAGAAGAAGGGCAGATTCACTTAAGGACATATTTGTGGTCTGAACAGGTATGAAGGATATGGGAGAGACAGGTAGATTATATTCCATTAGGCTAAAGATAGAACAAGGAAGAAAAAAGGAAGAAAGAAGAAGAAAGAAAGAAGAAGGGCAGATTCACTTAAGGACATATTTGTAGTCTGAACAGGTATGAAGGATATGGGAGAGACAGGTAGATTATATTCCATTTAGACTAAAGATAGAAGAAGGTTGAAGAAGGTAGAAAGAAGGGCAGATTCACCTATTAAGGGATGTATTTGTAGTATGGACAGGAATGAAGGATAAAAGGCAGGCATGTTGATTATATTCCATGTAGACTAATGATAGTTTGATTAGGGGACTTATTTGGCACAGTCTAGAATCATAGTTGAGTGTGAGGCGTTACAAAGCCTTATCCCTACATCATTTTTCCTCTTCCTTCCCCTTTCCCTTTCTCTACATCTACATCTACTTATTGTGCAGGCATGAGGGAGGCAGGACACACTGGTAGAATGATTTATGTTCAATTTAGACTAATGATACTTTGATTAGGGCAGTATATTAACCCCTTGACTGTGGATTTCCTACAAGAAGACATCACCAAGCTACAGGAGTGGAACAAAAAGTGGCTGATACAATCCAGTGAAGAAAAAAGTAAAGTCCAGCGCACCAATACCACATGGGAAACACTCCACTATCCACCACAGAGGCAGAGAAAGACCTGGGAGTGTATGTTACCAGGCTACCAGTGAAGGGATATCCAGCACACCAATATCACATGGGAAACACTCCACTATCCACCACAGAGGCAGAGACAGACCTGGAGTGTATGTTACCAGGCTACCAGTGAAGGGATATCACAGAGGCAGAGAAAGACCTGGGAGTGTAAGTGAAGGGATATCCAGCACAGGCTACCAGTGAAGGGTTATGCATGATACCAATACCACATGGGAAACACTCCACTATCCACCACAGAGGCAGAGAAAGACCTGGGAGTGTAGAGAAAGACCTGGGAGTGTATGTTACCAGGCTACCAGTGAAGGGATATCCAGCACACCAATATCACATGGGAAACACTCCACTATCCACCACAGAGGCAGAGAAAGACCAGGCTACCAGTGAAGGGATATCCAGCACACCAATACCACATGGGAATCACTCCACTATCCACCACAGAGGCAGAGAAAGACCTGGGAGTGTATGTTACCAGGCTACCAGTGAAGGGATATCCAGCATACCAATACCACATGGGAAACACTCCACTATCCACCACAGAGGCAGAGAAAGACCTGGGAGTGTATGTTACCAGGCTACCAGTGAAGGCCAAATCCGTGCCAATCGCAGCGGACGGGTTAAATCTTGAGGCAGGGATGACGGGAAAACGGCACTTACGTAGATTATTTTTTTTCCCATCTAGACTAATTATACTTTAGTTAGGCAATCACTCATGGATGTTAGTTCAAGGAGTGTGAAACATGTCGTGGTTGAATAGACGAAAGCTTGTCACAGGTAGAGAATCATCCAGTATGCCTAAAGATATATTTTAAAGGAAGCGGATGTCGGATGTTGTCATGTAACACCTGGGTGAGGCAACTGATAACACAAGGACTTGATAATGCAGGCTTGTGGAGATAACGAGATAATGTGACAGTAAAACGGGAAGCTCGGAGGTAAGGGGTAACATTTTTATAGTGGAAAAACAATAGTAAAAGGGGAATATAAAGTGACAAACTGACTCTCTTCCAAATTGTTTTTACATGTTTTTCTTTCTGTTTCGTATTTTGTGTTTGTATGTGTTGTTTGTGTCACCAGTCTACGATTCATTTTGTCCCATACACAGGCTCTTAAAATAGTTATACCAAAAAAGTGTAAGTGTAGAAATATGTTTAAATAGAAAATAAAAATAAAAGCTCAGTGGTAAGGGGTAACATTTTTATAGTGGAAAAACAATAGTGGTACATACAGGGAGATAGCAAAGGGAAGACATTAATAAAAGTTGTTGAAAAGAAGATATGGAAATTTACAACAAGGACTAGATAATGCAACCTTGTGGAGATAACGAGATAACGTGAAGATAAAAAGGGGAAGCTCAGAGGTAAGGGGTAACATCTTTATAGTGGAAAAACAATAGTGGTACATACAGGGAGATAGCAAAGGGAAGACATTAATAAAAGTTGTTGAAAAGATATGGAAATTTACGACTGATTACCTGAGGACTTGATAATGCAAGCTTGTGGAGATAACGAGATAATGTGACAGTAATAAGGGAAGCTCAGAGGTAAGGGGTAACATCTTTATAGTGGAAAACAATAAAGGGAGATAGCAAAGAGAAGGCAGAAGGAAGACATTAATAAAAGTTCTTGAAAAGATATGGAAATTTACATCTGATAACACAAGGACTAGATAATGCAGGCTTGTGGAGATAACGAGATAATGTGACAGGAAAATGGGAAGCTCGGAGGTAAGGGGTAACATTTTTATAGTGGAAAAACAATAGTGGTACATACAGGGAGATAGCAAAGGGAAGACATTAATAAAAGTTGTTGAAAAGAAGATATGGAAATTTACAACAAGGACTAGATAATGCAACCTTGTGGAGATAACGAGATAATGTGAAGATAAAAAGGGGAAGCTCAGAGGTAAGGGGTAACATCTTTATAGTGGAAAAACAATAGTGGTACATACAGGGAGATAGCAAAGGGAAGACATTGATAAAAACTGTTGAAAAGATATGGAAATTTACAACAAGGAGTAGATAATGCAGGCTTGTGGAGATAACGAGATAATGTGACAGGAAAAAGGGAAGCTCAGAGGTAAGGGGTAACATTTTTATAGTGGAAAAACAATAGTGGTACATAAAGGGAGATAGCAAAGGGAAGACATTAATAAAAGTTGTTGAAAAGAAGATATGGAAATTTACATCTGATAACACAAGGACTAGATAATGCAGGCTTGTGGAGATAACGAGATAATGTGACAGTAATAAGGGAAGCTCGGAGGTAAGGGGTAACATTTTTATAGTGGAAAACAATAGTGGTACATACAGGGAGATAGCAAAGGGAAGACATTAATAAAAGTTGTTGAAAAGAAGATATGGAAATTTACAACAAGGACTAGATAATGCAGGCTTGTGGAGATAATGAGATAATGTGAGAGAGAAAATAATAATGAAGTTTCGGAGGTAACATTTTTAGTGGAATTCATTATAAAAGTGGTACATACAGGGAGATAGCAAAGGAAGACATTGATAAAAACGTATTAATAGATTGCAAAGGAACGATGCAAAAACTGGGTCTAGAGTGCAGCCTCGGAGCTAAGAAATTACCGATTGGCATTAAAGTTCATGGTATTAGATTTGTCGAAGGTTCTGAAGGACTGTTTTGATGATTTGTTTCGGTGGTTCTGCGGATTTGTGGAATGTCTAATGTTATTGTTATCATTCTCTCTGCCATGATAGTGAGTGTATTAGAAAAGTAAGAATGAGAAAAGTGATTATAAGTGAAGATGTGCGGTAACAAAAGAATTAAGAAAACATTAATAGGAAAAAGATGCATTGTAAAGATATAAGAAAGTAAGTATAAGTAACAGTAATGGTTCAGCGGACTTGTGGAATGTCTCATGTTATTGTTATCATTCTCTTTGCCATGATAGTTACTCTATTCAGAACAGTGCTGCAGGCTTTTTTTGGTGATTGCTTTTCTTTATTTTCAGCGGACTTGAACTGTCTCCTTTGCTGTAAAAAAATAAATAATAATGAAGTTTCCCAAAATGTTTAGTGAGAATTCATTATAAAGTGCTGAAGGAAGATCAAGGTGATTGCTTTTAACGATAACAAAGGAACGATGCAAAAACTGGGTCTGTGGAATGCCTCATGTTATTACCGATTATCATTAAAGTTCATGATAGTGAGTGTAGTAGAAGGTTCTGAAGGACTGTTTTGATGATTTGCTTAACGTCGGTGGTTCTGCGGATTTGTGGAGTGTCTCATGTTATTGTTATCATTCTCTCTGCCATGATAGTTAGTGTAGTAGAAAGTGCTGAAGGATTGTTTTGGTGATTGCTTTTAACGTCAATGGTTCAGCGGACTTGTGGAATGTCTCATGTTATTGTTATCATTCTCTTTGCCATGATAGTTAGTGTAGTAGAAAGTGCTGAAGGATTGTTTTGATGATTGCTTTTAACGGTAATGGTTCAGCGGACTTGTGGAATGTCTCATGTTATTGTTATCATTCTCTCTGCCATGATAGTGAGTGTAGTAGAAAGTGCTGAAGGATTGTTTTGGTGATTGCTTTTAACGTCAATTGTTCAGCGGACTTGTGGAATGTTTGATGTTATTTATTATTCTCTTTGCCATGATAGTGTCCAGTAGAAAGAATGCCCCACACCCTCTCCTCCTCCTCCTCCTACTTCTCCTTCTACTTCCTCTGTGCTATCTTATCTCCTCCTTCCTCACTCCATTGTCCTTCCCTCAGAAATACCACACTATCACCATGACCTTCTGCCTTGTTTTTATTTGTATTATAACATGGATATTTTCACTCTATCCTTACTTCACTCGGCTCTCGATTTAACGGATTAAAGGGGGGAAGGGTGGTCCGTTGCTTGAAAATACTTGCATACGATAAATACCGGTATACAATAAAATTACTGTTAAAAAAAAAAACGTAGAATAATACTGACAAACCTAATAATTAACGTAGGTGTATAGTTATTTTATTGTGTATGTTGTCTGCACATTGTCTGTATAGGTGGCGTTCACAAAAATTTATCCAGTTTACTACACGAATCTCTCTATGTAATGTATAGTTTGGGGCTTACGCTATAGGTCGATATTATAAGACACTTTCGCTTCTCACGTCAGCTATTTCTAAAGGTCATGGTACAAAGGGCGTCCTCCATCACACCCTCTGAGATCACACTTACACACTTCCGGGACACAGGGAGGAAAACAATCAAATCAATACATAATCGACTTCAAATAATAGCATATAAAAAAACGCATAAGCAAGATGGCGCCACTATAAATCACTAATACTGAACTGTCGTCCCTCCACAGGCTCTTCGACTCCCCCAGCACGAAGTCCCACACGACGGACTGGCTCAGGAAGGACATCGATGACCCCTCGCTCCAGCAGTCCAAGAGGTCGCTGATCAACAAGCTCGACCAGATTGCAAGTAAGGGAGGAGAGGTGGCTTAGGGCATTGGTAGTTTGGTACATAGACAGGAGACAGCAAGTAAGGGAGGAGAGGTGGCTTAGGGCATTGGTAGTTTGGTACATAGACAGGAGACAGCAGGTAAGGCAGGAGAGATGGTTTAGGGCATTGGTAGTTTGGTACACAGACAGGAGACAGCAAGTAAGGGAGGAGAGATGGTTTAGGGCATTGGTAGTTTGGTACATAGACAGGAGACAGCAGGTAAGGGAGGAGAGATGGTTTAGGGCATTGGTAGTTTGGTACATAGACAGGAGACAGCAAGTAAGGGAGGAGAGATGGTTTAGGGCATTGGTAGTTTGGTACATAGACAGGAGACAGCAAGTAAGGGAGGAGAGATGGTTTAGGGCATTGGTAGTTTGGTACATAGACAGGAGACAGCAGGCAAGGGGGAAGAGATGGTTTAGGGCATTGGTAGTTTGGTACATAGACAGGAGACAGCAGGTAAGGGAGGAGAGATGGTTTAGGGCATTGGTAGTTTGGTACATAGACAGGAGACAGCAGGTAAGGGAGGAGAGATGGTTTAGGGCATTGGTAGTTTGGTACATAGACAGGAGACAGCAAGTAAGGGAGGAGAGATGGTTTAGGGCATTGGTAGTTTGGTACATAGACAGGAGACAGCAGGTAAGGGAGGAGAGATGGTTTAGGGCATTGGTAGTTTGGTACATAGACAGGAGACAGCAGGTAAGGGAGGGAGAGATGGTTTAGGGCATTGGTAGTTTGGTACATAGACAGGAGACAGCAGGTAAGGGAGGGAGAGATGGTTTAGGGCATTGGTAGTTTGGTACATAGACAGGAGACAGCAGGCAAGGGAGGAGAGGTGGTTTAGGGCATTGGTAGTTTGGTACATAGACAGGAGACAGCAGGTAAGGGAGGAGAGATGGTTTAGGGCATTGGTAGTTTGGTACATAGACAGGAGACAGCAGGTAAGGGAGGAGAGATGGTTTAGGGCATTGGTAGTTTGGTACATAGACAGGAGACAGCAGGCAACTTCTTTTTTTGGTGATAAACACTTGCTTATGTTTTTTCTTCAAGTCAACATGCAAGTTCGGCTGTGTATAAGTGATTAGTGGTATAATTGTGTGTGTGTACTTGCAGTGTCGCCACATCAGTCACCCCGCCACTCCTTCAGCCCATGTTCCTCCTCTGGCGTGCTGTCCCCGGAGTCCCCGCCTTCCTCCAGGGGTGAGTGTGCGCCTCTGTGTGTGCGTTCGCTGACATGTGTGTGTGTGTTTATGTATGTGTGTGTGACCCTCCAACACTCACCCATCCCTGCCCTGCATGTCGGTAACGGTGGTTGTCGATGCAGCATTACACAGTGACTTATGCGTCCCTGTTCACATTGATAACGACAAGGTGTTTCTCTTAAGGTGTCGGAGCAGGTTGTTCATTGGTCCCATAGAAAGCTTCAGGTGCAGTCGCGATATGAAGTGATGTCGCCGCTCTCAGAATGTTTCGTACGGGAGCATTTGAAGGTAACGGAAGTGATGTGTATTTATTGTTCATGATATAATGTTACCTTTTAATGATAATCTATAATACGTTGTGATGTAAAACACGGTAAAATAATGTAGTAGTACCTGACGTCACTTCATATCGCGACTGTACTTGTGATACAGATAGGTGTGTCTGGCACGACTTATAAGGTGGAGTAGGTCTTTCTTTGGTCCTACAGAAAGCTTAAGGTTTAACCGAGAGGCGGGAAGCGGCAAGTGTGTCAGTCGACCATCTCAAAATACATAAATCACCAGTTTCAATAATCATCATCATCATCATCATCGTTTAGCATCCATTTATTCCCTATGGTGGGGTTGGACGGGATATGAGCCTCCTCCACTATTGCCAGTCCACAGCCATTTCTTCCGTGATGTTCAGCCTCCTCATATCTTCCTCCGCCACCCTTCTCCACATCTTCCTGCCCTCTACCTCAAAGTTTAGTGCACGTCTCAGGATGTGTTTCAATAATGGTGAGGTTTGGATAATGGCAGTTTGGAAATGGGAGGAATTACTGTTGCTGCTATAAGAGCTAAACACATATGAGAGTCTGGGCAATTGTTCTGCTTCTTAGCGAGCAGAAGGCACTCGTAGCATCATGGTTGTCAGCCTATACAAAGAGGAGGAGGCCTGGTATCTTTATCCCATGGCAGAATGTGAGATGAAGGTGAAGCTGGCCTTGGTCTATTTAGTATAAGGGTCTCAGAACATCATGGACAGTTCTTGCACAGAGGAGGGGGCTTCGTGGTGCAGTGGTTAGCACACTTGGCTCACAACTGAGAGAGCCCAGGTTCGATTCCCAGGCGGAGTGGAAAAATTTGGGCGGCTTTTCCGATACCCTACACCCCCGTCCACCCAGCAGTGAGTGGGTACCAAGTATTAATCAGGGGTTGTGTCCTGTCTCCTGGGATCTGTTCCCTTCTATAAGTCCTCTCTGGCATATGACCACAGATGGTGCGCCGACTAAACGAAACTCCCCAGCTTTATTGCACGTAGGTGAAGTATTATTAGAAAGTAGAATCCATAGCAGGGTGTGAGGCTAGGGTGAAGTTGGCCATATTCTCTAGTAAGCATAAGGGACTTGGAACACCATGAGCAGCTCTTACAAGGAGGTGAAGGTAATCTTATCACATAACAGTGCGGTAGAGTCAGACTGCAACGAGCTTCTGTAAAAGGGCCAAGTAGGTGTTATTTTGATCTCTCAGTTCACGGCTTTCATCCCAGAGCTTTGTCCTCACGTAGAATATCATCACCTTCGTAACCAAGCCGCCTAAGTCAGTGTTTTCTACTTTACAGGAAATAGGAAAAGAACCGTCATTATCTCGTGTGGCTTAAGATTTAGGCAGGAATGAAAAGGCCAATTCTAGAACACTCAAACCCTGAATGACGAAGGCAACTATACAAAAACGGGCGTCACGTTAGAAAATTGATTAGAGATAAACCTGGAAATCGCTGAAAATGACTTAGGCGATTATTTTATGAGGGTGATGATATGATAATTTGATGACTTTATAGTTTTTGATGATATATGATTTACACTTTCACTTTGCATTGTAGGTAGAATAATTGATAATGTTTGCAGAGAAGCTGAGTTTTTGTCATGCTTCATTGAGCCTCTCTTGGTCCAGCACTGCCACAGCCTGTCACACGCGTTTATATTGCTTCCTCTCACCACTAAGGAACAGGCTAAGGTTATAACACTTATATTCATTAACCCAGTAGCAGCGACGGGCCAAATTTGTGGCTTTACCGTGTAGCAGCGACGGGCCAAATTTGTGGCTTTACCGTGCAGCAGCGACAGGCCAAATTTGTGCCATGATATAAACCCCCCAAAATAGATGATACATAATCTGATCACAAATGCTTTGATATATATTACTAAATGGTTTGTGTGAGGGGTGATTTTTTCTCATTTTTCTCGCTTGGAGGGACCATTAAGAAACATGATCCCCGCAGCTACCGGGTTAAAGCAAATATTAAGCACTTCTGATAAACTTTAGGACCTTTTTCACACTTTAATATCCTGTTTTTTGCCTATCACACAACTTCATATTGCTCGGTGCTTCCTCTCTGCACCGACCACCACTGAAGATGAAACGGACATTATTACCGCTCCTATTTATTAAGCTGAGCGTCATTGCACTCTAGATAAAATTTGGCACTTTGCTCACATCTCCGTATCATGATTATAGCCTCTTTCTCCTCCAAGACAATTCATTCATGTTTCTGTACACACGGAGCTCTTCCCTTTACTGTAAAAAAAAAGGTAAAATATGGGAATACAGCCCCAATAATTCCAAGACATCTGTGGGTGTATAAATAAAAAAAACCAGGTCAGAGAACGAAGGAAAGGATATTAGTGCCATCACATGTTAAACTGACCATTGAGCTTGTCCAGGTGTGTGTGTGAAGCCATGCACCACTTAACCTGTGAAGTCCAAAGAATGAAGGAAAGGATATTAGTGCCATCACATGTTAAACTGACCATTGAGCTTGTCCAGGTGTGTGTGTGTGAAGCCATGCACCACTTAACCTGTGAAGTCCAAAGAATAAAGGAAAGGATATTAGTGCCATCACATGTTAAACTGACCATCAAGCTTGTCCAGGTGTGTGTATGAGTAGCCGTGCACAACTTACCCTGCGATGAAGACCTGTTTGCTGCCAGTACCTGTGTGTGACTAACCCAACCAACCCTCTTGTCTGCCTTGCCTAACACACCACCCGCCGAGGCCTGGAGTGTCCTTGCCAATTCACGCCCACTGCCACCCCAATTAGTACTCATAGCAAAAAAGAAAAAAATAATAATAAATGCCCTTGAGGATTGAGCTAAGGGAATGATGATAATAATGATATATGAAGACGAATGATCACTACTTATTATTTCAAAATCTCAATCTATTTAATGCTTGACTTCTCATCTTATTATTAGTACACTACAATTCATATACACCAAAACGTGCCCATATTGTGTGTGTTTTTCTGTCATCAAAATGGATCATGTAAGAGTAGAGAATATGGTTGTTTTTCGGCATTTTCAAGAACCCGAACTATGTATATGTACCTGTAAATACTTGGGTTTAATTAAAAAAGAAATATACAAGATCCTATTTTTTTCTTTATTTTCTTTTATATGGGAATTGAAAATGGCAAAAAAAAAATGCTAATATCTTTTAGAATATCAATGGAGTCAATAACAGTGTATAAAAACAAAAAAACAAAAACAAAACATCAATATAAAGAGCGATTATCCACCTTGATATTCTGACGAGAGTTGCTTTTTATACCCTGACTCAACGCACCTAATGATAAGATCTACAACTTATATAACATCAAACATCAAAGAGGTCAATAATAATAGCGTATAAAATAAAAATAAAACAACTTACTCGTGTGATAAACAAAAACTAAATTATTAAACTCTAGTCTGACGAAACTTCACTTTTATACCTTGACGCAGATACCCAGAGAACGATATATTTATTTTTCATTCCTGGCGTGAGTACAAATTGGATAGAGGTGCGTACGTATTGGCAAGGACACCCCAACCCTGCCGAGCTACCTGTGTCTTGTATCGTGTAGTCTGAGCTTGATTTTCTTGCAGCGACGGAACTCTCAACACCTAACGAGAGAGCAGCGGAGATCGTGAGGCCGGCAACGTTTGTGTGTGTGTGTACGTTTGTTGCCTTGACACGCCATGTACTTTCAGGTGAAATAGATACGCGGACCTTTGTCAGATCCAAGAAGAAAAGGTCCCTGGCGTTTGGGGAGGCTGTTAATGATGAAAACAGAAACTCCCTGCTCAAGAGAGGTTTGTAGAAGGCCATTGTCAACCCCCTGTGATGCTTACCTTCCCTCACCATACCTGTCCTTTCCTTTCCTTTCTCCTTCACCTTTGTCAACCCCTACGATGTTTACCTTCCCTACTTACCTGTCCTTACCTGTCCTTTCTCCTTCACCTTTGTCAACCCCTACGATGTTTACCTTCCCTACTTACCTGTCCTTACCTGTCCTTTCTCCTTCACCTTTGTCAACCCCTACGATGCTTACCTTCCCTGCTTACCTGTCCTTTTCTTTCTTCTTTCCTCCTCTCCTTCACCTTTCTCAATCTCATGTTTACCTCTCCTCTCCTGTACTTCTCTCCTCTTGTCTTCCTCTTCTCTCTTTTCCTTCCTTTCTTGCTGTGTTCTCTCCTCTTCTTTCTATTCCTTTCCTCTTCCTCTCCTTTCCTTTCTTCCTCTCTCCTCTCTTCTTGTCTCCTTTCCTTTCCTTTCCATTCTTTTCCTCTCCTTTCCTCTTCCTTTTTTTTCCTTTGCTCTCTCTTCACTTGTTTTCCTCATCTCTTCTCTCCTTTCCTCTTCCTCTCCCTCTCTTCTCTCCAGTTCTCTTCCTCTTCTCTCCTCTTCCTCTCCTCTCCCCTCCCCTCCTCCTCCTCCTCCTCCTCCTCCTCCTCCTCCTCCTCTCCTCTCCTTATTTGCATGTTGTGATGTGTGTGTGTGTGTTTGTGTGTATTTTTTGCAAAGCCTGAAAAATCTTGTGCACTAAATCAACACTTACTTACTAACCTGTCTCTCTGTTCTCTTGGTGTATATAGAAGATGTAGGGAGGCATGATGTTATACTTGAAGAATTTGAGTTGGTTTTAGAATTTTCAGAGGTATGTTTTTTTATATTTTTTTCTTAGTAATTTGTGAGGTAGATGTTAGTATTCATTTGTTATTTGTTTTGTTAGTTAGTTAAATATGACTGATGTTACTTGAAGAATTTGAGTTGGTTTTAGAATTTTCCGAGGTACGTTTTTTCTTGTTTTTTTTCTTAGTAATTTGTGAGGTAGATGTCAGTAGTATTTGTTTGTTATTTGTTTTGTTAGTTAGTTAAATATGACTGATGTTACTTGAAGAATTTGAGTTGGTTTTAGAATTTTCAGAGGTATATCCTAATTTTTCTTTCAAAGTTAGTTAGTTTTTAGATTTGGAGCTGTGATTTTTCTCTCAGTGTTGTTTTTTTGATATTTTTATAGTCAATCTTTCCTCCAAAGTTAGTTTTTCTTATGGGATATTTTATGAAGATGCAATTTTTCTTTCAGACTATTTTTATGTGTATCTATGTCCACCTTTTGAGACCTTCACTGATGTATAATGTTGATGTGTAATGTGTATAAGATTGAATACCCAACAGACTCAACACAAATTACTGACAGACTATTAAATAAACACAAAACACGGAACACACAATTAGACTCTTACGGAACACAAATTACTAACAGACTATTAAATAAACACAAAACACGGAACACAATTATAGACACGGAACACAAATTACTGACAGACTATTGAATAAACACAAAACACGGAACACAATTATAGACACGGAACACAAATTACTAACAGACTATTAAATAAACACAAAACACGGAACACACAATTAGACTCTTACGGAACACAAATTACTAACAGACTATTAAATAAACACAAAACACAGAACACACAATTAGACACTTACGGAACACAAATTACTAACAGACTATTAAATAAACACAAAACACAGAACACACAATTAGACACTTACGGAACACAAATTACTAACAGACTATTAAATAAACACAAAACACGGAACACACAATTAGACACTTACGGAACACAAATTACTAACAGACTATTAAATAAACACAAAACACGGAACACACAATTAGACACTTACGGAACACAAATTACTAACAGACTATTAAATAAACACAAAACACGGAACACACAATTAAACTCTTACGGAACACAGATTACTAACAGACTATTAAATAAACACAAAACACAGAACACACAATTAGACACTTACGGAACACAAATTACTAACAGACTATTAAATAAACACAAAACACGGAACACACAATTAGACACTTACGGAACACAAATTACTAACAGACTATTAAATAAACACAAAACACGGAACACACAATTAGACACTTATGGAACACAAATTACTAACAGACTATTAAATAAACACAAAACACGGAACACACAATTGGACACTTACGGAACACAAATTACTAACAGACTATTGAATAAACACAAAACACGGAACACACAATTATAGACTTACAGAACACAAATTACTGACAGACTATTGAATAAACACAAAACACGAAACAATTATAGACAATTACGGAACACAAATTACTAACAGACTTTTGAATAAAAACAAAACACGGAACACAATTATAGACACTTACGGAACACAAATTACTGACAGTCTTTTGAATTCTGAACTGAGACAACACAAATTACTGACAGACTTGAATAAACACCAACACAGAACACACAATTATAGACACTTACGGAACACAAATTACTGACAATCTTTTGAATTCCGAACTGAGACAACACACTAATTACCGACACACTGACGGAACACAAATTATTAATGGACTCTTGAATTTCCACCAACCATATACACACAGACAGACTGACACAACACAAATAATAGACAGACTAACACAACACAAATTATAGACAGATTTACACAACACAAATTATAGACAGACTGACACGACACAAATTATAGACAAACTAACACAACACAAATTATAGACAAACTAACACAACACAAATTATAGCCAGACTGACACAACACAAATTATAGCCAGACTAACACAACACAAATTATAGCCAGACTAACACAACACAAATTATAGCCAGACTAACACAACACAAATTATAGCCAGACTAACACAACACAAATTATAGCCAGACTAACACAACACAAATTATAGCCAGACTAACACAACACAAATTATAGCCAGACTAACACAACACAATTTATAGCCAGACTAACACAACACAATTTATAGACAAACTTACACAACACAAATTATAGCCAGACTTACACAACACAAATTATAGACAGACTAACACAACACAAATTATAGACAGACTTACACAACACAAATTATAGACAGACTAACACAACACAAATGATAGCCAGACTAACACAACACAAATTATAGACAGACTAACACAACACAAATTATAGACAGACTAACACAACACAAATTATAGCCAGACTTACACAACACAAATTATAGACAGACTAACACAACACAAATTATAGACAGACTTACACAACACAAATTATAGCCAGACTGACACAACACAAATTATAGCCAGACTTACACAACACAAATTATAGCCAGACTAACAACACAAATTATAGGCAGACTAACACAACACAAATTATAGGCAGACTAACACAACACAAATTATAAACAGACTGACAACACAAATTACTGACACACTGATGGAACACAACTTACAGACACTCTTGAATCCCCTCCACTCAGACACAACACAAATCACAGAGGGGAACATCAACACACTTCTCCATCTGACGTTAACCCTCTGTCTGGCTACTCTTACAATCAGTTATTTACAGGAGTTATTTACGGGAGCAACACCAGAGTTTTTCTTTTGTTTCTTCTCTGTTGTGCCGATGAGCTGCCTCCTTTACTGTTAAAACCCAAAAAACAACAACACTATTAGATTTCCTTTCCTTTCTATACCATTCTTTTCCTCTCCTTTCCTCTTCTTCTTTTTTCCTTTCCTCCCTCTTTGCCTGTTTCCTTCATCTCCTATCCTCTTCCTCTTCCTCTCTCTTCTTCAGTTCTCTCCTCTTCCTCTTCTCTTCCTCTCCCTCTCTTCTCCTCTCCTTTCTTTTCCCTTTCCTGTCCTGTCTTGTCCTGTCTTGTCCTCTCCTCTCCTTTCCTTTCCTCTCCTCTTCTTTTCCGGAATGCAAATTACAGATGAGGAAAATTAGGACGTAAAAAAAAATAAAAAAAAATGGCAAGGAACATACCATACACCATACACATATACAGTACACACACATACGCACACACCCCAACGCACACTAACTCACCGCTCCTCCCCGCACCCCCAGATGGCAGCTCTCGGGAGTACCTGGCGCGCTCGAGTGGTTCCTTGGGGTCGGAGGAGGACGACAGACTCAGCTCGGCCTCGGAGGGAAGCTTCTCGTACCAACTGACGGATGTGGCGGATGTCAACGCACTCGCCAGGCTGCAGGAGGAGAGTCAGTATTGTGTGTGTGTGTTTGTGTGCGTGGGCGTGTGTGTGTTTGTGTGCGTGGGCGTGTGAGAGCTTAGTTAGGTCAAGTTAGGTTAGGTTAGGTTAGGTTAAGTTAGGCTTATCTCTTGTATCCATTTATTCCTTTTTATTTCGTTAGCATTGAGGTTTGTGTGTGTGTGTGTGTGTGTGAGAGTTTAGTTAGGTTAAGTTAGGTTAGGTTAGGTTAGGTTAAGTAAGGTTAGGCTTATCTCTTGTATTCATTTATTTATTTTTATTTCGTTAGCATTGAGGTTTGTGTGTGTGTGTGTGTGTGTGTGTGTGTGTGTGAGAGAGAGAGAGAGAGAGAGAGAGAGAGAGAGAGAGAGAGAGAGAGAGAGAGTTTAGGTTAGGTTAGGTTTAATTGTTTATTTCTATCTATTATCTTTTGTATCCATTTATTCCTTTTTATTTTGTTAGCATTGAGGTTTGTGTGTGTGTGTGTGTGTGTGTGTGTGTGTGAGAGAGAGAGAGAGAGAGAGAGAGTTTAGGTTAGGTTAGGTTAGGTTTAATTGTTTATTTCTATCTATTATCTTTTGTATCCCTTTATTCACTTTTATTCTGTTAGCATTGAGTTTTATGTGTGTGTGTGTGTGTGTGTGTGTGTTAGGTTGGGTTGGGTTGGGTTTAATGATATTTATTAAAGTCTTCCAAATATGTCGAGGCCAGTCTGGCGTAGGCTCCCACTGGTCCTTTCCTCCCCTCTGCTCTGCCACAGTCCCAACACCTATCTCTTCCTCTCATATGTAAGCTATAGGTAACATATGAGAGGAAAAAATAGGTGTTGGGACTGTGTGGCAGAGCAGAGGGGAGGAATGGACCCGTGGGAGCTTACGTCAAAACGGACTCGACAATTTGGTTTCGCTATACGTATTCTCAGGTCTGGGGGTTACCTTATGACGTGCCACATCAGTGTAAACAGCTGGAGAACTCACAAAGAACCTAATTCTGCATATTCACATTTTCCTCATTCCCCCTTAATACTGTATAAATCAAATGTAAATCGTCTTGTAAAATTGTGTCTAAATAATATTTCAGAGTGTACAGTGAACCAGTTAATATTTCAGACTGTTCAATCATTAATCATTAGTATTTCAGACTGTACAATGAACTAGTTAATATTTCAAACTGTACAATCACTCGTCATTACTATCTCAGACTGTACAATGAACCAATTAATATTTCAGACTGTACAATTGTCAAGCATTAATATCTCAAACTGTACAATGAACCAATTAATATCTCAGACTGTACAATTGTCAAGCTTTAATATCTCAGACTGTACAATGAACCAGTTAATATCTCAAGACTGTACAGTAAAGGAATTAATATCTTACCATGGCGAAAAGTCTTAATATCTCAACCGTGCCGTTACGCTGATTAATAACCGACATAATATTACCCATGTGCATGAATGTCAGATATGTGTCTACACTTAATAACCTGGTCTGCTCCTTTGTACTGCTTGGAGTTTGTTAAAGAAGATAGAAATACAAGTTCAGATTGCCTTGAACAGACTGCAGGAAGGAAAGGAGAGAGAGAGAGAGAGAGAGAGAGAGAGAGAGAGAGAGAGAGAGAGAGAGAGAGAGAGAGAGAGAGAGAGAGAGAGAGAGAGAGAGAGAGAGAGAGAGAGAGAGAGAGAGAGAGAAAAAAACAGTGCAGTAGGAAGTAAGAGAAAGAGAGAGAGAAGGAAAGAAAAAAACAGTACAGTAGGAAGTAAGAGAGAGAGAGAGAGAGAGAGAGAGAGAGAGAGAGAGAGAGAGAGAGAGAGAGAAGGAAAGAAAGAAAGGGAAAATAGTTGATTCCTCGTCAATAATATAAGACTCAGAAAAAGGAAAAAAAAACAAAAAAAACAATTACTTTTGATGATGATGCTAATTGGATAGTTGTTATTGTTTGGCATCTCATATTATTTCCGTAACACTGCCGGAAGAGAGAGAGAGAGAGAGAGAGAGAGAGAGAGAGAGAGAGAGAGAGAGAGAGAGAGAGAGAGAGAGAGAGAGAGAGAGAGAGAGAGAGAGAAAATAACTACCATTCTCTAAAGTGACTCTTCATGATGAACTTTTTGCCACACTCTTGGCATTCATGTGTTAGGTTCCTTTCAGTAGCAAATTCATGTGTTCTCTTGACAGGGTTTAGTAATTTCTGAAAGGGTCAAAACATAAGAGGCAAGGCATAGCAGCAGCAAGAGTGAGTGACCTTATTTAACCTTTTTGTGACCTGATTTATTAACCCTCATGTGTCGTGTAATTAACCTGACCTTCCAGTGACCTACGATAACTTTATATGTATCCTGTGTGTGTAACCTGACCCCCTGACCCCTGACCCTCTCCCCCTTCCTGCCTGACCCTGATGACCACCATGACTTGTATTTGTTGCCTGATGATTTTGATGACACACTCTTCCTTGTCTGTAACTTGTAATAACTTGTAATGATGGGCGGTGGCGAGCAGTCATGATGAAGCACACTCTAGTCTTTGTCCGTTCTGTGCTGTGAAGGGAAAGAAATTGTAAGCTAACCTCACTTTGTAGTATATAACATCACTCAGGGAATGTTTGTCAATGGAAATAGCAATACAAATCATGATACTTGAGCTGTAGAAGTATAAACAATGATGAGAATAACAGTAAGAACAAGAAGGATCACTATAACAATTATGATACTACAGCAGACATGGGACAATCGCAATCTGTAATCGTAATCAATTACAATCGATTACAGTTTTTTAAGTAATCGTAATTGATTACCTTATTTTTTTAAGTAATTGTAATCGTAATCAAATACATTAGAAAATGTAATTGTAGTCGTGATTACTTTTGCGATTACATTAGCAAAGTTTTAGTTAATAGTTTCTTGTACAGCAAGTATGTACTCCAAATATCTGTAGTAATTCAACCAATTAAATATTTAGTATGGTACATGTGTATGAAATTTGCAAGTTCACCTTTCAGTCCTTCCTGTAATCACAATTGTAATCATGATTAATACATCATGTAATTGTAATCGATTACACCTAATTTTATTGTAATCGTAATCGTAATCATGGAAATATGAAGTAATCGTAATGGATTACATAGCATAAGTAATCGCGCCGTGTCTGTACTACAGTTCCCAACCATACCAAAAATCAAAACAGTAATGAGGATGATAGATTCTTCTCTCCTATTATTTTCTCTTTTTCCATCTCTTTTTCTTGTTTCCTATCCCTTTCCTACCTTTTCTTCTTTCCCCTCTACCTTTTTTCTCTCCTTCCTGTGTCTTCCTTTGTTTCCCATCCCCTTTCTACCTTTTTTCCTATCCCCTTTATCTTTTTACTCATTTTTTCCTCAATACTGAACTGCCGTACCTTGCACCTTAGATAAACCCGGTTACTCTGTTATCTTCGTTCATGGCTGCCTCGCCCCGCCACCCTCACCTTCCCCTCCCTGTGTCGAGGTGCGCTGTCCCTTCCCTCTCCTCTCCTGTCCACGCTGGCCACTAACTCTCGGGGGTTCACCTTGCAGGTTTAAAGCTTCCAGACCCCAGGAGAACCTCTCGCCTCCCAGGTACGTGGCTCGTCACTCACCTCGGAGGTACGCCCGGGCGGTGCTGGGTGCCGCCACGCCGCTGCCCTGCATGCTGGGTGTGGCCGGCACTCTGGTGGCTCTCTTGTGTGGCACTGTTCATGTGGATGTGGCACTGTTGTTTTGGGTGCTGTTTGCCTCACTCGACACTTACTACAATACCTTGAAGTGTAGTTTATCATCTGGCATTTTGGTGGCACATGTTTATTTGGCACTGTAGCTGTTGTCATGTGGCACTGTTCATGTGGTGTGGCACTGTTAGTGTTTGCCTCACTCAACACTTACTACAATACCTTGAAGTGTAGTTTATCATCTGGCATTTTGGTGGCACATGTTTATTTGGCACTGTAGCTGTTGTCATGTGGCACTGTTCATGTGGGTGTGGCACTGTTATTTTGGGTGGTGTTTGCCTCACTCAACACTTACTGCAATACCTTGAAGTGTAGTTTATCATCTGGCATTTTGGTGGCACATGTTCATTTGGCACTGTTCATGTGGTGTGTGTTGCCTCACTCAGACACGAAGCTTCCCACAATGCCATTAAGTGTAGTTTAGTGCGTGGCATTTTGGTGGGACTCGGCACTGTTTATGTAGCTGTTATAGTCAAACCATTTCAAATAGTCCATTTAGGCATTCAATTCCGCTGGTCCTTTCCTCCCCTCTGCTCTGCCACACAGTCCCAACACCTGTCCCTTCCTCTCATATGTTAGCTATAGGCAACACATGAGAGGGAAAGATAGGTGTTGGGGCTGTGTGGCAGAGCAGAGGGGAGGAAAGGACCAGCGGAATCCAACACCTAAACGGACTACAGTCGTCTCTCAAATAGTATGGTTTCCAATAGCTCGGTTTTGGTTTTATGTGGATTTTCATAGAAGATTTTTTTAGGATTTTTGAATTTCCTGACGAGCAGGAAATTTAAAAATCCTAAAAAGATCTTCCACGACAATCCGTATAAAAGCGAAACCGAACTATTGGAAACTGTGCTATTTGAGGGACGGCTGTGTATGAAATGGTTGGACTATAGGGCATTACTGAGACATGACACTTCCCGCAACACCTAGAAACATTTGCATGGTTAGGCGAGCAACTTTTTGTGTTGTTTTGCATCTAAATCAGACTGAAACCAAGACTGGAATGTACCAACTGCCCTGAAACCTTGAAACAACCTTCCCTTGTCTGTATTTCCTCCTGCCTATGACTTGAACTCTTTTGAGACGGGAGTATCAACACACCTCTCCAACTGAAACTGACCTCTCTTTTTGCCTCCCATTCTTTACTCTTTATGCTGGAGCAACGCTTGGTGGGCTCCTGTTTGTATTGCCCTTGAGCCGCTTCCATTGATGTTAACCCGGTAGCAGCGACGGGCCAAATTTGTGGCTTTACCATGTAGCAGCGATGGGCCAAATTTGTGCCATGATATAAATCCCTCCAAAATAGATGATACATAATCTGATCACAAATGCTTTGATATATATTATGAAATGGTTTGTGTGAGGGATGATTTTTTCTCATTTTTCTCGCTTAGAGGGACCTTTAAGAAACATGATCCCCGCTGCTACTGGGTTAAAAAGACTCCCCTCATTGCCTGGACATGTAGTTTGCATGATTACACAAACAACTTTTTGTGTTGCACTGCCATACAAGCATTAGTGTGGCACCAGGACTGTGGAGTGCCAGTAGTGTGGTGCCAACACAATCCCTGCAGCTGTCTTGCCTGGTGACACAAGATTGAGTGCAACTTTATGAGTCTTACCAAGTTGTAGTGTTACCAAAACCTTAGTGAAGCACAAGTGTGTTGCCAAGACATCTCACAGAGCTTTTCCATCCGTAGTCTTGCTCGGTGACAAGTTTGCAAAGCTTTAGACCTGAGGAGGCAATGTTACTAAGTAAACATAAGTAGGCCTTTCAACATTTTTTAACCCGGTAGCAGCGACGGGCCAAATTTGTGGCTTTACTGTGTAGCAGCGACAGGCCAAATTTGTGGCTTTACTGTGTAGCAGCGACAGGCCAAATTTGTGGCTTTACTGTGTAGCAGCGACGGGCCAAATTTGTGCCATGATATAAACCCCCCAAAATAGATGATGCATAAACTGATCACAAATGCTTTGATATATATTATGAAATGGTTTGTGTGAGTGATGATTTTTCTCATTTTTCTCGCTTAGAGGATCCATTAAGAAACATGATCCCCGCTGCTACCGGGTTAATCTACAGGATGATAAAGAATACAATTGAATACACTTTCTTGATCAACACATTATATGATTGATACTGATAAGATAATAATGGCTGCCCCTTTCACGTTCTCTTAAACACCTAATCACACACTTGCTTGCTGGGTGTCACAACTTACTTGGCATTTTTTATATAGCTTTTGACAGTTAAAAAGGCAAACATATTTTTTCCTGCTCATTATTTCTTCTTTCCTTGCCTATCCATTCTTTTTCCCTTCTTTGCTATCTCCCTTTTCTTTCTTATTCCCTTTCTTCCTTTATTTTCTGTCTTTTGTTTCATCCTGTCTTTCCTTCCTTCTTTTTCATTTCTGGTCTTTGTTTCCTCTCTTTTTTCCTATACCTTTTCCCATAGCTGGGCATTATCGCGATAAGTTATTGCAATACTACATCACTGATAACAAAATCGGGTTATTGGCCATCCGCTACTTATTTAAATATATATTGGTATCTTCGTTACTTTTGTAACCAAACTTGCGATAATCGCTACTTTTTTCCGCCTCTCAGAAAAAACATTGTCTCCTCCCTACTGCGCATGCGTGGCCCGGGCGCCCGGTGTTGTATGAAAAAACTTCGGGGTATGAAATATCTTCGATGAAGAGATTTTGTACTTATATCATCAACATTAAAACACTAGGTTATTTCTTTATGTTACACTCAGAAGTCAATATATCAAAGTGAAAAATCATTTAACTTTGCCCCCAAAATGATTATTCATTGCCTCAAATTTGATATTCCATATTCGTTTGTGAGCATGCCATGGAATTGAAGGCACCCGGTGTTGTGTTATTTGGTGTCCCATCATCAAAAGCTGGTGCTTTTGTTTACAAACACGTAATGGTCTCTCGTGAACTGCGCATGTTCAGACCAGTAAGCGTAGACCTGTACAATCTCACAAAACTTTTTAACACATTAAGAGTAGTTGCTGGAAGGCTGAATCAGACATACAGTACCACCATCCTCACTGCTTCTATAACAACACTCTGTACATATAAATACAACTCGTACAGAGTGTCATTCTAGAAACAGCGAGGATGGTGGTAGTGGTACTGTATGTCTGATTCAGCCTTCCAGCAACTCTTAATTATGATTAAAAAGCTTTGTGAGACTGTACAGGTCTACACTTGCTGCTCTGAGCATGCTCAGTTCACGAGAGACCAGTGTTTGTAAGCAAAAGCGCCAGCTTTTGACGGTGGGGACGCCAAATAACACAACACCGGTTCAGGCGTTTCTAGTATTACCGTCCATAGGTACGTGTCAACGTGTGGTTTTTAGGCTTTGTAAGTTTTCTAAAATACAGATAATGAAACTTTGAATTCATCTATGTTTTTTATTTGAAATATCAATATAGTATTGTTTTCGCCTATCGGACATATCACTAGTTAGTATCAGAATTGTGGATTTATATCGGTTATCGGTTATCGCCTATATTTGTGTCTCCAGTTAATGAATATCGGTTATCACCGATAAGGTTTTCCATTATCAGTTATCGGGAATAAGGTTTTCTGTCATCGTGCCCAGCTATGCCTTTTCCTTTCTTTACTGTTGTTCTTTCCTATCACTTCCTCCCTTATCCTTCACCTTTTCCTCACTTTCCTATTCTTCTCTCCTTTCCTTCTTCCTTGTTTTCTCTATTGAGCATCTTTTCGTCATTACTCTTCCTCCACCTTTCCTCCCTATCCTTCTCTCCTACCACCTCATTCATTTCCTCCCTCTCTGTTTCTCATATCCTTTTCTTTGCTTTCCTTCTCCCTTCTTTTCTCTTCTAAGCCTTTATCCACCTATCCTCTCCCTCTCCCTCTCCTCCCTATCCTTCTCTCCTACCTCCTCATTCATTTCCTTCCTCCACCTTTCCTCCCTATCCTTCTCTCTTACCTCCTCATTCATTTCCTCTCTCTCTCTATCCTGTCATATCCTTTTCCATGCTTTCCTTCTCCCTTCTTTTCCCTTCTAAGCCTTTATCCACCTCTCCTCTCCCTCTCCCTCTCCCACCACACTTTAAACCATCACTGTTACCAACCATATATCACTAACACACAGACCCTAATGTTACAGGTATCCGCGGGGGGCCCAACACCACCACCATGAACCACCCCTACTCCTCGGCTGGCTCGGGGGGCTCCATTACCAGCTCCCAGGAGGACCTCATAGCCAATCCGAACCCTACAGGCAGCCCGCGTCGCCCCCCCAGAGGTCTGCAGGCCCCCACACGCTACTCTGCACACACCAACGCGTCCAGGGAAGGCTCTGACTTGTCGACGCCTCCGGACAGCCCCTACAACTCCCAGCACAACCTAGAGTATTGTAATGGTGGGTGGAGGCTGTGTTGTGTTGGTGTTAGCATTTGTATTGTTCTTGTATTGTCCTGCCTCCATGGCTATCATTTGTTTACTACTTATGCTACTAGACAAACCTAGGTTATCGAATGGCCCTCTTTTGAATATATCGGTTCATGAACATATTTTTTGAATGAAAAATGCACCATTTTTTTTAATGAAGTCTTGGTTCATGAACAAGTGGATGGAGAAATAAGTCCAGTTGCATTATCCACAAGTCCTGCCCTGCCATTGTCGTTATTTTGAGCTGCTGATCTACCTCGAGGCATTCTATTTTTGCAGAGTGAATCCAGATTAAATTCAGATACTGATCAGTGATCTAGAGCTGATCAGTGCTCTAAAATGAGGTGGCCATTCTGTAGATTCGTTGATGTTTACTTGGGGTCAGGAATGCATTAATCCAGTTTGCATTGTTTCTTATGGGAAAGTTGGTTTCAATTTACAAAGAAATTAGTTTAGGAACGACATTT
The DNA here is from genome assembly GCF_024679095.1 of Eriocheir sinensis. Classification (NCBI taxonomy): domain Eukaryota; kingdom Metazoa; phylum Arthropoda; class Malacostraca; order Decapoda; family Varunidae; genus Eriocheir; species Eriocheir sinensis. The sequence goes on from NC_066558.1 coordinate 6,467,776, forward strand.
AGGAATTAATTAAATTCGAAAGCTGAGGTTTCACTGTAGTATTTATATACTTATTGATTATGTTTATTTACCACTTATACTACTACATATATTTACTGCCTCCATATCTCTATTTATTCACTACTACTACTACTGCTACTACTACTACTTGTTATCTTATACCTCATTACTGTATTACCTTTTACTTATTACCTTATACACCTTCCTGCCTCACACCCTCAGGCCGTGGTGGTGGCGGCAACATGCGTCACAGCGGCGGGGGTCTGCACCGGGGCCTGGGCGGCAGTGACCCCCGGCTGCTGGACCACCACCACCTGCCCATCCACCAGCAGCAGCACCAGCAGCAGAGTGTCAGCACGCCGGGCAGCAGCCGCGGGGCATCACCGGCACGCTCACACAACTCACCGTCAGCCTCACAAACAGACCTCCGATACCCTGCCAGGACTTCCAAACTTCAGGCGCCGCAGGTAGGGGCAGGGAGGAGGCGTGCAGGGGAGATGACAGGGAGGAGGCGTGCAGGGGGGATGTTATTGTTTTTTATTTATGGTGTGTGAATGAAGGAATGAAAGTAAGACCTCCGATACCCTGCCAGGACTTCCAAACTTCAGGTGCCACAGGTAGGGACAGGGAGGAGGCGTGCAGGGGGTATGTTAGTGTGTTTTTATTTATGGTGTGTGAATGTAGGAATCAAAGCAGGAGTGGCTGCCCTAACAGACATCCAATACCCTGCCAGGACGGTCAAGCTTTAGGCATCACAGATTGGTCCGAAATTGATCCTGTCTCCTGGCCACTCATTCTGTTTTCTATTGCAGTGTTTAGGAGGCTTATTTTTTTATTTATTTATTTTTGTCTTTGCCCTTCAGTTGCTTCCTTTGCTGTAAAAAAGTATATATAAAAGGCTAAAAATTGAGGGTGCAAGTGGAGCATGTTTAATGTTTTATCTTTGTTTATGAGTTTGATTAGGCTAGTTTAGGTTAGGGTTAGGTTAGGTTAGGTTAGGGTTAGGTTAGGTTTAGGTTAGGTTAGGGTAGGTTTAGGTTAGGTTAGGTAAGGTTAGGTTAGGTTAGGTTAGGTTAGGTTAAATGAATGAACCTTGCATAGAACTGATAGCCGGTGGACAACTAAATTAACCAGGAAGTAGATATCAGGTTAGATGTGTGTACTGGTGGTGTGGCTTGCAGTGAAAGTGACGATGATAGTTATGGCAATACAGTGATGTCCACCCGCCAACTGAATGCACCGCCCCGCCCCGTCATGCCCCCACAGATGCGGAGTCGCCTGAGTGCCCCGTCCCCAGTGCGTGTGCCAGCCAGCGGGGCCTCGGGTCTGCCCCAGCCCACCGACATACCCCGACCCAAGTCCAGTGGCATCCCCAGGCCAGGCTCGCGACTCCAGGCCCCGAGAGCAAGGTGAGGACGGGAAAATATAAGTGACGCGATTATGTATTAGACAATGATACAGGAGTCTATGTTTAGAGCAAGTTGAGGACTGGAAAATATAAGTGACACAATTATATATGATGCAATACCATGATGCAAGAGTTTATATTTAGAGCAAGTTGAGGACTGGAAATATAAGTAACACGATTATATATGATGCAATGCCATGATGCAAGAGTTTATGTTTAGAGCAAGTTGAGGACTGGAAATATAAGTAACACGATTATATATGATGCAATGCCATGATACAAGAGTTTATATTTAGAGCAAGTTGAGGACTGGAAATATAAGTGACATGATTATTTGATGCAAGAGTTTATATTTAGAGCGAGGTGAGGACGGGAAAATAAAACATGACACAGTTGTATGTTAGATTTGATTATTTTATGCTATTTTATTTATTTACAACAAAGGAGACAGCTCAAGGGCACAAAAAAAAAGGAAACAATAATAAAAAAAAGCCCGCTACTCGCTGCTCCTAAAAAGAATCCAAATACATGTTAAAAGATCATACTTACAATGTCATCATAATTAATCCTTCCTCTCCAACACATTCACACATGCACACGCACACACACACACACATTCTATACAGTGATATTTTTTTTATATACAGCAAGGGAGGCAGCTTGACCCGGTAGCAGCGACGGGGCAAATTTGTGGCTTTACCATATAGCAGCGATGGGCCAAATTTGTGCCATGATATAAACCCCCCAAAATGCGTTGATATATATTATGAAATGGTTTGTGTGAGTGATGATTTTTTCTCATTTTTCTCGCGTAGAGGAAGACCATTAAGAAACATGACCCCCGCTGCTACTGGGTTAACCCGTAAACTGCGCCAGACATCTCAAGATGCTATGAGTTAGACTGCGCCAGACATCTTAAGATGACACATGTTCCAAGGTGAATATTTATGTTTCCTGCGATGCCAAAGTATATTCCAATGAACCTCGTGTGGCAACATCATCCCACTTTCGCACCATGTTGTCACCATTGTCATATTAGTTGCTCTTTATCAGCCATGGAGAGTAGAATTATGTCATCTACTGATGCCAACCAGTCTCATATAGCTCCTGCGGTCGTGACCAAGGGGGAGGCATGGGAGGGGGTAAAAAGAAAGTATTGGTAAAGAGAAAGATTGTAGTTGACAAATTTGAAAGAGACTGATTCAGATTGCATTCAAACATCAGATTCAGCTGGTCTGAGGAAGCGTGGCAAGCGTGAGCATGCTTCTGGCGCTCAAGTCACAGACACGCTGCCTCTCCAACAGTGCGGAAAGTTACTATTTAGCCTAGTCACTCACTGACACCATCATCACTGTCTGATGATTCAGAGTGGCAGAAAGATGAGGAAAACGACAGTGGGGGTATAAGAGAAGACTCAGCTAATGAACTGAGTGAGGGAGGGGTGTCAGCTGGTGTGGGAGAGGAGGGGGAGGCAGAGGGAGAACAGGAGCCTCAGAGACGCGAGACAATGTGTACTCCATTCGTCTGGTTTGATGGATCAGATTTTGTGCCAGACATTCATAAAACTTTGACAGAAATATTGCTGGTGTGACTAATGACTGGCCTCTTGATCATGATGCACAAGAGGTTGATTATCGAAATTGACAAAGTGATGTTTCCTGTGATATATTTTGTTTGTTGTAACTGGAATGAATAATTAGTGGCAAGAGAATGTTCAGACATGACTGTGCCGTGTGTCATCTTCCCTCTGCCACCATCCTATCTACCCCGTCACTACCAGCGCTCCCAAGGTCGCCTCATATCCGCAACCTTTATCGCGCCATCATTACCACATTAAGTGAATTATTATTATTATTATTTTTTTTTTTTCACTATTTGATGCTCAACATGTCTCTCTTGGGTGTTGTAATACTGTAACGTCTTTTTTTTCAAGGCAACGTTACATTCCTTCTGACGGCCACTGATTTGATGGTAACGTGGTAGCGGGGCGGTCGTCTGGCTATTTCCGAGCGGTTGTCAATGATGTTGAGACAAGCCTCAGGACAAGGGAACACTCATTCTGGGTTGTGATGGTTACCTTTAGTGCGGTAATGATGGAGGGTGGGTGGATTCCCGTGTGAACCACTCTGAGACAATGTTTAGTTAAGGGGGGAGTGGTGATAATTCACTAACCTGCGTGTGTGTGGGTGTGTGTTCAGTAATGCCCAAATGGCAGGTTGACAGGCTTGAAATTATAGCACTTACAGTAACTTAATAACTTTTCTTGTGTATGAATATAGTTACAGCCCCTGGGAGGTTAGCGGAGTGACACTTTTAAATGAATACATACATAAATGAATATTATTGAACGTAACTATCTATCAGGGAGACTGGGGAACATTTGAATGCTTATCTGTATTGAAGACCCTTGAAGTGATGACGGGTGCAGGATGGAGGAAGACACTGGGGCGAGTGAGGCGCCGGCGGGGAGGTGTAGGCTGCAGGGCGGTGTGTTCGGGGGTTGTTGGTCAAGGTGTTGATTGGAGAGGCTGCTTCTGCCCTGCTAGTTTCGCCTTGCCAAGTCGTGCTTTGTTTCGCCTCGCCTTGCTGTGTTTTTCTCCGCCTTGTCTCGCTGTGCTCTGCTGTGCCATGCCTCGCCTTCTGCCGTGCTTGTGGTGGTTGGTGGTGTTCACAGGGCTGTGATGGACGGTCACGCCAACCTCTCAAACGTGCGTCCTCACGGCTCTTCGGTCCCTCCCTCTCTGCCACCGTGCCTCGCCTTGCCTCGCCTGGTCTCCTCGCTAAGCTCCTGCCCCTTCTTCACGTGACTTGCTCTTATTTGCGCACTCAACTTCCCTTTTGATCTGTCGCTAGCTAACTAATAATCATTTTAGGGATCGAGACTGGATATGAGGATTTCAGAAACGTCTTTCATCCATTCACACCCTCATTCACGCCAATAATCTCTGCTGATCACACACACTCGTTCACCCGTCCACACATCCGTTCACCTGCTTGTTTGTTGTAATATATAATCATTCACTCACTTGCATTCTATACTCACTCACTCATTACACATTTGGAGCGTTACAATATGAGGAAATGATGGTGATGAAGATGATGAAAGAAAATGATGGTGATGAAGATGATAAAAGAAAATGATGGTGATGAAGATGATAAAAGAAAATGATGCTGATGAAGATGATAAAAGAAAATGATGGTGATGAAGATGATGATATGGGAAGAATGCACATTTGGACCGTCACAATACTAAAAATTGTCTTCCACCAGGTTATTGTTTTGCCATTTATTGCGCACCCAGGAGCTATTCCCAAATCTTAATTGTGCAGTTTATGGGTCAAAGGCAAAAAATGAAAACAAATAAATTGAACTCACCTCCCTCCTTACTCACTTCTTCCTCACACCCGCACAGGTCTGGTCTGGTCGCCCCGCGGTTCCAGGCCACCCCTCAGGAAGACTGGCGGGACGGGTGCTTCTGAGTGCTGCTGGGGGGTGCCTTCTGCCCTCCCCAGCCCGGCAACGGCGCACCTGCCACCCACACCTGCCCTGGGGACGGTGCCTGGTCCTAACTCGGTGACAGGCCAGGCGTCGCGGTGAGGCATCAGGAAGGAGTGAGTAACCGCTTGTGTCAAAGAGTAAGAGTTGAGTGTGTTACGGTTTAAGGTGTACGAGTGTAACTGTCTGGAATGTGTTACGGTTTGAGGCGTTTGGGTGTAACAATCTAGAGAGTGTTACGGTGTTAGGCGTTCGAGTGTAATGGTATAGAATGTGTTACGGTTTGAGGTGTTTGGGTGTCACAATCTAGAGAGTGTTACAGTGTTAGGCATTCGAGTGTAATGGTATAGAATGTGTTACGGTTTGAGGCGTTCGGATATAACAATCTAGAATGCATTACGGTGTTAGGCGTTCAAGTGTAATGGTCTAGAATGTGTTACGGATTAGATCTCAGAGTGTGATAGTGTGTTTGAGAGTCGAAAGCCTGTTACAGTTTGGACATCCGAGTGTAACCATTCTAAAGAGTAACAGTCTAGAGTGTTACTTATTAAAAATCCGACTGTAAGAGTATGTTGAAAGTAACAGTTTAGAATATGTTACAGTTGAAACATCTGACCGTAAGAGTATACATGAGAGAAACAGTCTAGAATGTGTGTTACAGTTTAGATCTCTTGAGTGTAACTGTGTGTCGGAAAGTAACAGTCTGTGCACTATAAATTAACCGGTGGAACTTAGGCCCCCGAGTGTAACAGTGTGTCGGGGAGTAACATTCCCAGTCACCATAAAGGAACGGATCTTGGAGTGTTAATTTTGCCACCAGTGTTACATCCTAGGAGTCTAAGTAACAGTCTAGGCACTATTAATTAACCGGTGTCAGGGTGCTGCAGTCTAGAATGTGTTACAGTTTTGACTTCCGAGTGTAACAGTGTGTCGGAGAGTAACATTTCCAAACACCATAAAGTAACAGGTGCTGGAGTGTTAGTTTTGCTGTCACTGTTACACCCAAGAAGTCATCAGTAACAGTCTAGAATGTGTTACAGTTTTGACTTCTGAGTGTAACAGTGTGTCGGGGAGTAACATTTCCACACACCATAAAGTAACAGGTGCTGGAGTGTTAGTTTTGGCATCACTGTTACATCCAAGAAGTCATCAGTAACAGTCTAGAATGTGTTACAACTTAGACCTCTGAGTGTAACAGTGTGTCGGAGAGTAACATTTCCAAACACCATAAAGCAACAGGTGCTGGAGTGTTAGTTTTGCTGTCACTGTTACATCCAAGAAGTCATCAGTAACAGTCTAGAATGTGTTACAACTTAGACCTCTGAGTGTAACAGTGTGTCGGAGAGTAACATTTCCAGACACCATAAAGTAACAGGTGCTGGAGTGTTAGTTTTGGCATCACTGTTACATTCAAGAAGTCATCAGTAACAGTCTTGAATGTGTTACAGTTTAGACCTCCGAGTGTGACAGTGTGTCGGAGAGTAACATTTCCACACACCATAAAGTAACAGGTGTTGGAGTGTTAGTTTTGGCATCACTGTTACATCCAAGAAGTCATAAGTAACACATTCAAGAAGTCATAAGTAACAGTCTAGAATGTGTTACAGTTTAGACCTCCGAGTGTAACAGTGTGTCGGAGAGTAACATTTCCAGACACCATAAAGTAACAGGTGCTGGAGTGTTAGTTTAGGCATCACTGTTACATCCCAGGAGTCTAAGTAACAGTCTAGGTTGTAACAGTGTGTAGAGCAACATTCAAGACACTAAGTAACACGTGTTGGGATGTTAGTCTCAGCATCACTGTTACATCCAAGGAGTATATCGTCACCTTCGTAAACAGATCGCCCATGTCATTGTTTTCTACTTCTCAGGAAATCATAAAAGAATTGTCGCTTTCATTCGGCTTGAGTTCGGCAGAAATGAAAAGGCCGATTCTAGAACACTCAAACCCTGAATGACGAAGGCAGCTCTACAAAAATTGACGTCATGTTGAAAAATTATGTAGAGAAAAACCTGAAAACTGTCATTATCTCATTTGGCTTAAGAGTTTGGCAGAAATGAAAAGGCCGATTCTAGAACACTCAAACCCTGAATGACGAAGGCAGCTCTACAAAAATTGACGTCATGTTGAAAAATTGATGTAGAAAAAAACCTGAAAACTGCCATTATCTCATTTGGCTTAAGAGTTTGGCAGAAATGAAAAGGCCGATTCTAGGACACTCAAATCCTGAATGACGAAGGCAACTCTACAAAAATGGACGTCATGTTGAAAAATTATGTAGAGAAAAACCTGAAACTGTCATTATCTCATTTGGCTTAAGAGTTTGGCAGAAATGAAAAGGCCAATTCTAGGACACTCAAACCCTGAATGACGAAGGCAACTCTACAAAAATTGACGTCATGTTGAAAAATTGATGTAGAAAAAACCTGAAACTGTCATTATCTCATTTGGCTTAAGAGTTAGGCAGAAATGAAAAGGCCAATTCTAGAACACTCAAACCCTGAATGACGAAGGCAACTCTACAAAAATTGACGTCATGTTGAAAAATTGATGTAGAAAAAAACCTGAAAACTGCCATTATCTCATTTGGCTTAAGAGTTTGGCAGAAATGAAAAGGGCGATTCTAGAACACTCAAACCCTGAATGACGAAGGCAACTCTACAAAAATTGACGTCATGTTGAAAAAAAACTGGAAATTGCTAAAAAATGACGTAGGCGATTATTTTATGAGGGTGACGACATGTAATGGTTTAGATTCAAGTGTTACATCGACACATGCTTGTAAGAGCCTCAATATCATAACACACGCCGTAACACACACGTACGCCTCCTTAGCGCTCCACGCCGGCCACGCCTCCGGTCGTCACGCTCCGCCAAACACAACTCGGTGCAATCGCTAATCAAGCTCCCGGAGACGAAAATGCCACTTTATTCCACATTGATTCCCGGTGGTGGTGTGGGAGTGGCCTGAGGTCCCGCCTAGTGGTTAGTGTTGGTGCTGTGGCTGTGAGCCCCGACGGATGCTGGTACTTACCCACCCACCCACCCGGCCCCCACCCAGCCCTGGACCCCACAGACACACACAAACACACATACACACACACTCATACACGCCAGGCTGGGTGCTTCGTGGCTGCACATTCCAACCCTCCCCTGACCCCCTACACTAAACCCTTCCATTAGTGCAGAGGATTGAAAAGCCTTCCTCCCTTATCTCCCCTCCTTCCCCCCTCACCCCACGCCACCTATTCCCCGCCTGCCTGAGTTGGCGACACTGGCGGTGGTGGCGGTGGTCAGTCTTTGGTGCGCGTAGACACTATATTACTAGGGTTTAGGGGCTTGAAATGACTGACTTTGCTTCTTTCAATAGCGTTAAGCAATAAGTGTCTAATGATTTTTATGGTTTGTGTGTATGTGTGTGTGTGACGGATAGCAATATCAAGAGGGATTTATGCATTGTCGCATAACGTACGTACTAGTGTGTATGTGTGCGTGTCTGTGTGTGTGTGTGTGCTTTTTTCGTGGGACTTCCAAGCCGGTGTTTTGGTAGAGGTGGACAGGGGAGAGCTGTCTGTGCACCCTCGCTGACAACCACAGACCCTCGGACACGCCATCGCAGCGACTCTTAAAACGACTCTCACCGCGTATCAACACCTTCATCAAAACACCTTAGGCCTACACTGACATGCCGATCCTGTGGACTACAAAATGACGCACTTCTGAAGTATTTTAACCCACTGACAAAACACAATGACTCTCTTGGCCATGTGTTGAACCTTCATCGAAACTGTAATGACACACTTCTGGAGTATTTTGACCCACTGACAAAACACAATGACTCTCTTGGCCATGTGTTGAACCTTCGTCGAAACTGTAATGACACACTTCTGAAGTATTTCGACCCACTGACAAAAACGAAGTGATAGATTGCACTCGACGTATTTTGAGCGAGTGTCGGAAACGCAATTTGACCCCCTGTGGAAAACATAACCGTACTTTTGATGTGTTTTGACAATCACTCGAAAACATTACGATACTCCAGTGACGTAATTTGACATCTATTCAAAATGTAATGACACGTGACGTATTTTGACCCAGTGTCGGAAACGCAATTTTTATCCCCCGTGGAAAACATTATGGTACTCTTTTGATGTGTTTTGACAATCACTCGAAGAAGTTAACGTAATTTGACATCTATTCAAAATGTAATGACACTCGACTTATTTTGACCCAGTGTCGGAAACGCAATTTGACCCCCTGTGGAAAACATTATGGTACTCTTTTGACGTGTTTTGACAATCACTCGAAGAAGTTAACGTAATTTGACATCTATTCAAAGCGCAATGACACTTGACGGATTTTGACGTACATCTGAAACCCAAATTACGAATGACACTCCACATGCTTTAGGCCGCAAGGGAAAACAAATGTATTGATCAGATATACAGTCCCTCAAGTAGTACGGTTTCCAAGAGTTCGGTTTCGGTTTTATACGGATTCTCACGGAAGATCTTTTAGGATTTTTAAATTTCCTTCTCGTCGGGAAATTTAAAAATCCTAAAAAATCTTCTTAGAAAATCCACATAAAACCAAAACCGAACTATGGAAACCGTACTATTTGAGGGACTGTATAATTTTCACGTTTCCAGTTGACAATCACGAAAAAGTTAGCGATGCATCCTCCCCTCTTCGTACTGCCGTGATAAACAGGGCTGAGGGGAAGGAGCGGTGAGTGTCGTTTTCTCGGCGTTGCTGGGATGGCGTGTCACGAGTTTAGCGAACCACCTCAACCCCTCTCCGAACCTGCGAACCTCACCCCAACCCTCACCCCAACCTCGCCCTCGCAGTACTGTCCCGTAACTCTTGTAGGTCACCCCATCCATACAATACACTTTTATGATAGTCCCCCCTCTCTCCGGCCACTCAAGACACTTCTAAACCACTTCTAAACCACTAAACAGACCCATCACGCTTGTCCCCTCTCTCTGCCTACTCAAGATATTTCTAAACCCACTTCTAAACCACTAAACTGTCCCGTCACTCTCTTAGGTCACTCGCTCCATCATCTCCCCTTTTACGATAGTCCCCCCTCTCTCAGCCTACTCAAGACACTTCTAAACCACTTCTAAACCACTAAACAGACCCATCACTCTTGTAAGTCACCCCCTCCATCTCCTCCCCTTTTACGATAGTCCCCCCTCTCTCCGGCCACTCAAGACACTTCTAAACCACTAAACAGACCCATCACGCTTGTAGGTCGCTCTCTCCATCACCTCCCCTTTTACAATAGTCCCCCTCTCTCTGCCTACTCAAGACATTTCTAAACCCACTTCTAAACCACTAAACAGACCCATCACTCTTGTAAGTCACCCCCTCCATCACCTCCCCTTTTACGATAGTCCCCCCTCTCTCAGCCTACTCAAGACACTTCTAAACCACTTCTAAACCACTAAACAGACCCATCACTCTTGTAAGTCACCCCCTCCATCACCTCCCCTTTTACGATAGTCCCCCCTCTCTCCGCCCACTCGAGACCCTTCCAAACCACTCGGAACCACTCATGATACAGTCTCCCCCTCTCTTAGTCCTCTCAACCCTCTCAGCCCACTCGAAACCCTCTTACACCGCTCAACAACCACTCCCTTTGAGCTAGTACAGTCCCTATTAGTTCTATAGCCCACTCAAGAACACCTCCCATTTCCTCGCTCACCCCTCTCATCCCTCTCATCCCCCTCAAGGCCTCTCTCTCCTGTCCTGTCATTTGTGATACGTTTTTTTATATCTTTATGAGTATGTAGTTTTTGGCTTCATTTTTGGCCCCCCACAACCTTTTCTTTTAGTGGTGACCAAGTGTGGAGTGTTTTAGGAGGAGGAGGAAGAGGAGGAGGAGGGCTTGATGTTAAGTCTTCCTCCTATATTCCCCTCTTATGGATGTGTGAAGTGTTGGTCTTTGATTGGAAGAGAGAAGAGGAGGAGGAAGAGGAAGAAGAGGAGGAGGGCTTGTTGTGTGTGTTTCCATATTCCTCACTCTATTATATGTGTGAAGTCTTGAGTTTGGGTTGAGAAGGAAGAGGAAGAGGAAGAAGAAGAGGAGGAGGGCTTGTTGTTAGTCTCTTCCATATTCCTCACTTTAATATATGTGTGAAGTCTTGAGTTTAGATAATGAAGGAGAGGAAGAGGAAGAGGAAGAAGAAGAGGAAGAGGAAGAACGTTACTGATCCTGAAAAGCATAATTTATTGTAATTTCCATGTATAATCTTTTTTTCCTTCGCTTCATATATTCCTTTCCGTCGCCGCCTACAAGATTGCTTTCCGACCCGACCTTGCCTGTACCCCAAACGACCCCATGTTGAAGTATTTACGGATATTCTCCAGACATTTACCAAGGTTTAGGGATACTAGTTAGGGGACATTATCCTTGATTTAGGGATAGAATAACCACTCTCTCTGCTGTTGAAGGTATTGCGTCTTAATCTCCATCCTTTGCCACGATATTAGGCTCCTTCGATTCCATGCCAGACTAAAGAATGTGTATAAGTATGTGTTGCGATTGTGTATGTGTGTGTGTGTGTGTGTGTGTGTGTTTTAGCTCCTAGTGGTGGGTGCGTGATTGTTAGTTTGTTAGTTCGTCCTTATCCTCGGTCTGCCTTGAGTTGAAAGAACGAAACTATGTAGAAGGATGACCAGTTCTCGTTCTTATAACAATTTGATTTTTTTTACTTGGTGCGAATATCCGATTCCGTTTCCTCTTTTCCTAATGTTAGCGCTGATCGGAAGAGTGCGTTCAAATCGGTGAATGTTTATCTCACTCACATGCGTCCACCGTTTTCGTTCTGATAACAATTCGATTTTTTTTTACTCAGTGTGAATATCTGTTTCCGTTTTCCTCTTTTCCTAATGTTAGCGCTGCTCGGAAGAGTGTGTTCTAATTGGTGAATGTTGATCTCACTCATGCGTCCACTGTATACGTGAAAAATTAATACAGTCATCCCTTAAATAGTACAGTTTTCAATAGTTCAGTTTCAGTTTTATACAGATTGTCTGGAAGATCTTTTTGGGATTTTTAAATTTCCTGCTCGGTTGGGAAATTCAAAAATCCTAAAAAATCCTCTATGAAAATCCACAAAACCGAAACTGAACTGTAGGATTTTTAAATTTCCTGCTCGGTCGGGAAATTTAAAAATCCAAAAAAAATCTTCAATGAAAATCCACAAAACCGAAACTGAACTACAGGATTTTTTAATTTTCTGCTTGTCGGGAAATTTAAAAATCCTAAAAAAATCTTAGAAAATCCACATAAAACCAAAACTGAACTATAGGATTTTTAAGTGTCCTGCTCGGTCGGGAAATTTAAAAATCCCCCCAAAAATCTTCCATGAAAATCCACTAAACCGAAACTGAACTATAGGATTTTTAAGTTTCCTGCTCGTCGGGAAATTTAAAAATCCTAAAAAATCCTCTATGAAAATCCACTAAACCAAAACTGAACTATAGGATTTTTAAATTTCCTGCTCAGTCGGGAAATTTAAAAATCCTAAAAAAATCTTAGAAAATCCACATAAAACCAAAACTGAACTATAGGATTTTTAAATTTCCTGCTTGTCGGGAAATTTAAAAATCCAAAAAAAATCTATGAAAATCCACAAAACCGAAACTGAGCTATTGGAAACCGTACTATTTAAGGGATGACTGTAGTGTCCCTCGTGGTCCTCGGTGAAATTGATCGTCCTGCGGAGTCCGAAATTGACCCAAATCGTCCTCGCTCCCTCCTGCCAAAAATGATTCCTGCCTCGTGTTTTTTTTTTTTTTTTCTTCTTTATTTTTGCTTCTTTGTGGATCTGTCGCTTGCATGTCCCTCCAGTGTGTGCGTGTGTGTGTTTGTGTTTGTTTTGTATCTGTGTGTGTGTGTATCTCTGGCTGTCTCTACTGGTGTGCATTTGTGTGTGTGTGTGTGTGTGTGTGTGTGTGTGTGTGTGTTTGTGTGTGTTTGTGTCCCTATTCCGGTGCCTTGCCGATAGCCGTTCTTCATTGCGTCGCGCCTCCACTCTCCTTCCGGCTTGGTGTGCTTAGCCTGTTAGTATTTGTTTATTTATTTATTTATTTATTTATTTATTTTTTAATGCAAGATGTTAGCCATTTACAAAGCTTCATCTCTCTCTTTCTTTCTTTCTTTTTTTTCTTTCTTTCTCTTTCTTTCTTTCTTGTTCTGTAACTTTTTTTCTGAATGTGATTTTTTTTTTTTTCACTAACTTTTTTTTCATTTTTAAGTCTTGGTCCATATCCTTTTTTTTTTCTGAAGTGTCTCGTGGCTTATTTTTCTGTCTTTACTCTGTGTGTGTGTGTGTGTGTGTGTGTGTGTGTGTGTGTGTGTGTGTGTGTGAAGTGTTTATGTCCTTTACCGTGAAAAAAAAAAATTGTATGCATTCTATATGAGACAGTTTCCTTACACCAACATTCACTATTAGCTCAGAAATTTTCACTCCAGTTCTCTCTTTTCATCTTTCCCAATATCTCCTCTCGTTCGTATTTCCCTTCCATATATTTGATGGTTCCAGTATTTTAACAATCCCAGATATTACTGTTACATTCTCTGCATGGAAGAGTAATTTAATATGCATGCACACAGTCTTTCCAATTATCATGAGGAATAGTTAACTTTTAAGCATTTCTAAAGTTCACAGAGGAGGTTAGGTGGGTTCCCGTGAGTGTTTTTTATATTCATGGTGTAGAACCCTTGTTAAACTATCACTAGGCTCGTAAAACAACCCATGGAAATACCCACACAAGATACAGTCCACTCTCTCTCAGCCCTCTAAGCCTTAATGTGGGTATTTTTTTACATTCATGGTGCAGAACCCTTGTTAAATTATCACTAGGCTCGTAAAACAACCCTTGGACATACCCACAACAAGCTATACGAAAGCCTTAATATGGATGTGGGCATGTTTTTCTCGTTCATGGTGTAAAAGCCTTGTCAAACTATCACCAGGCTCATAAAACTACCCATTGAAATACCCACACAATAACCTGTATGAAAGCCTTAATGTGGGCGTACTTTTCATGTTCATGGTATAGAAACTTACCAAACTATCACTAGGCTCATAAAACAACCCATGGAAATACCCACACAAGATACGGTCCACTCCTTCTTGGCCCCGTCAGCCCACTCATGAAGCCTTGTACACCACTCCAAAACCACTCAAGACATTCAAGATACAGTCCTTCCCTCTCTTAGCCCTCTCAGCCCACTCAAAGCTCCCTTACACCTCTCAAAAACCACTTAAGATACAGTCCACTCTTTCTCAGCCCTCTAAGCCTGAATGTGGGTGTACTTTTCACATTCATGGTATAAAGCCTTGTCAAACTATCACCAGGCTCATAAAACTACCCTTGGAAATACCCACAACAAACACTCTGAAAACCTTATCAAACTATCACCGGGCTCATAAAACTACCCATGGAAATACCCACAACAAACACTATGAAAGCCTTATCAAACTATCACCAGGCTCATAAAACTACCCATGGAAATACCCACAACAAACACTATGAAAGCCTTATCAAACTATCACCAGGCTCATAAAACTACCCATGGAAATACCCACAACAAACACTATGAAAGCCTTATCAAACTATCACCAGGCTCATAAAACTACCCATGGAAATACCCACAACAAACACTGAAAGCCTTATCAAACTATCACCAGGCTCATAAAACTACCCATGGAAATACCCACAACAAACACTATGAAAGCCTTATCAAACTACCACCAGGCTCATAAAACTACCCATGGAAATACCCACAACAACCTCTATGAAAGCCTTATCAAACTACCACCAGGCTCATATAACTACCCATGGAAATACCCACAACAACCTCTATGAAAGCCTTATCAAATGTGGGTGTGTGAGCCCTGAAATGTATGAGATTGAGCCTGTGATTTTGTGCTCGGCTGCCAAAATAATGCTCACGGTGGAAGTTAAACAAATGAAGAAGCTTGGTCCTTTGAATATAGTTAGTCTTGGGTAGTACTAGGAAGTGTTGTCAGATATTCACATACTAGAGTACTGAACGTCGCTGTCTCAGAATGTTTCACGCAACCAAGACAGTGGAATGAAAACCGCTTGAGAACTTGAACATCCTTGCTTCTCTATGCATATCTTTTTAACTATATTTCTTCCTATGGCAATCTCTCTCAGTACATGCCTTCTGATCCATCTATCTCTATCTCTTTATATGTCTATCTATCCTTGTCTTTAAATACAACATTCAGGCGTCTTCAGTCTCTTCACGCCACTTGCAATCTCAGCATCACAAAACGTTGAATGATAACACGTGTGACCTTCCCTAGCGTTTACAAGTTCCCGACACTCATTGCACCTTAGCCTTGTGATACACTGAAGGGGTTTACGCATCAAGAAGCATGTCCTCCCTTTAGCTGGTAGATTCAGGCGACGTACATACATGCATACACTCCCCTGAAGGCTGTTCGTGCAAAGTGAGACAAAAAACAGACTCGCTCCCTTGTGATACAGTGAAGGAGTTTACGCATCAAGCAACATGTCCTCCCTTTAGCTGGTAGATTCAGGCAACATACATACATGCATACACTCCCCTGAAGGTTGTACGTGCAAAGTGGGATAAAAAACAGACTCGCTGCCATAACGGTGATGCCTTAGACTTACTGGAGCTCCTTGGAAACAGTGATAGAGTGGCAGACTTAATATTTCAGATCATGTTAGTGTTAGAGTTGTCATACGAGCTCTTGGTGATATACAGTGAAAGACCATATATAAACCTCCTTGTAAACAGTGATATGCATAGTGGAAGGCATCTTATTTCCGTCAGTGAGAGAGGTGTTGATAGCGCTCTTTGTAAACAGTGGAAGGAGTCATATTTCTCCTTGTAAACAGTGATATGCATTGTGGAAGGCTTCTTATTTCCGTCAGTGAGAGAGGTGTTGATAGCGCTCTTTGTAAACAGTGGAAGGAGTCATAATTCTCCTCGTGTCAGTGTTGCCAAGTTGCCAATCGAGCTCTTCAGAAACAGTGATATATATACATTGGAAGACAACATATTTCTCCTCATGTCAGTGTTAGAATCATGTCAATACAGCTTTTCGGAAACAGTGATATATATATACATTGGAAGACAACATATTTCAACTCGTAAGTGTTAGAAAGACTCATGTTGATACAGCTCTTCAGAAACAGTGATATATATATACATACAATAGAAGACACCTTATCTCTACTCATGTCAAGTGTGGGAGAGTTTACTATAAAAAGCTCCTTGCAAACAGTGATAGAATGAAAAAAGAATCATACTATTTCCACTTGTGTCGATGTTAGAGAATGTTGTAGCCTCTTGAGTTTATATAGAGTGATTGTGTGTGTGTAAATGTGTGAGAGGGAGTGAGTGTATGTGGGTGTGAGAGAGAGAGAGAGAGAGGGATAGTGTGTGTGAGAGAGAGTATATGTGTGTGTGTGTGTGTGTGTGTGTGTGTGTGTGTGCGTGTTTGATTCAGACCCGCCCATCTTCGTTGACATACAGTGAAAAGCAAACTTGTGAGAGCGAGAGAGATAGATATGTATATACCCACAAGGTTTTAAGTGTGTCTTGAAATTAGTATGTGTGTCTGTGTGTGTGTCAAGGAAGGTTAAATCAGAGTGGATCATCATGTTTTCCAGTGTGTGTGTGTAGGAGAGTCTTTCAAGCACATTTCTGAGTTGATGGAGGAAAGATTTTGTGTCAGATATTCACCAAACATCTCTGCAAATAGAGTCTTGAGGAGCCACACAGAACAGGGGTTTCATATTTAATCTTTTATTTTTGTTGTTCATATTTATCTCTTATTTTATGGTAGGATGTTGTTACTTCTTGGTTTGAATTGCTGTTTTATGTGGTGTGGATTTATAAGTATTTTGTAGCATTTTGAAGAATTTTGAGTCGTGGCTCAGGAGGAAGTTGAATTGCGGCAACATTGCTAAAGAACCTTGAGTCATAATTTTGTAGAATTTGGGACAGAAGGATGAATTACTTTGTCTTAATCTTGTGGGTTAGTTATCATTCAGGTTTGCCAGTGTATTCATTACAGATAATTATTTGTCTAAAATATATATAAAGCTCTATGACCCTGAAAAAACAGTCTCACAAATCCATTTCTCTGAAGAGTTAAATTACTGAAGAAAACTTTTATCTCCACATCAAACACACACTCGGCTCACAACCAAGAGAGCTCGGGTTCGATTCCCGGGCGGAGTGGAAAAATTTGGGCGGCTTTTCCGATACACTACGCCCCTGTCCACCCAGCAGTGAATGGGTACCAGGTATTAATCGAGGTTTGTGTCCCGTCTCCTGGGATCTGTTCCCTTCTCCTATAATTCCTTCCCCTCCTGTTTCTCTCCGGCATATGACCACAGATGTTGCGCCGACTAAACGAAACTTTCCTTTTTCACATAAAAAAAGTGGAAAAAAATCTTGCATTGCTATAACATTTTTTCTTACAAGTTAAAAAGAAAGAAAGAAAAAGAAGGAAAACACCAACTCAGCAATGAAAGCCAAAAAGCAACAGGCATTCAGGACATTTTATTTTATTTATCGATCCATTTATTTACCCATTCATCCATTCGGTATTTATTTTACGTATTATTTTGAGAGGGAGCGCAATTTTTACTTTGTCCAATTTCATGATTTGGAACTGGAGTTAAGTGGGTTGAGCTTCACTCTGAGCACAGCAGAGAGACAGGAGAGACTGGCCGAGGGGAGGGTCATGGTGTGTGTGGGGGGGGGGAGGGGATGGGCAAGGGAGGACGAAGGAAGGGAGAGTAAATGGAAGTGGGTGAATGGAAGGAAAGAAGGGAGGAAGGAAAAATATAAGTGATAAATGGATGGAAGATTGTCTGGCTGAATGGAGAGAAAAAAAGAAGGGGAGAAAGGAAGGAAGGAAAGAAAAAGAAATGGTAAAAAATGTTGAAATGGAGGGAGGGAAGGGGAGGGGCAAGGGAGGAAGGGAGGAAGAAGGAAGGGAGGGTGAATGGATGAAGGTTAAGAAGGAAGGAAGGAAGGGAGGAAGGAAAAATACAAGTGATGAATGGATGGAAGAAAGGAAGGAAGGAAGAAAAGGAAAGGAAAGGAAGGAGGAATGGAAGTGCTGTCTGGCTGAATGGAGAGAAAAAAAGAAGGGGAGAAAGGAAGGAAGGAAAGAAAAAGGAATAACTAAAAATGTCTAACTGGCCAGGCGGATGAAAGGAAGGAAGGAGAGAAAGAGAGAAAAAGAGAGAAAGGGAAGACGATGGCTGTATATTACGAGAGAGAGAGAGAGAGAGAGAGAGAGAGAGAGAGAGAGAGAGAGAGAGAGAGAGAGAGAGAGAGAGAAAGAGAGAAGAATATGAAAGTTTGTATGAAGAGGGAATGTGAAAATCCAGCAAGAGAAAGAAAGAGAGAGAGAGAGAGCATGAAAGTTTGTATTTAGAGAGTGTAAAAGTTCATTAAGAGAGAGAGAGAGAGAGAGAGAGAGAGAGAGAGAGAGAGAGAGAGAGAGAGAGAGAGAGAGAGAGAGAGAGAGAGAGAGAATGAAACTAACCACATATAGCTCAACCACATAAACAACTACTACTACTACTACTACTACTACTACTACTACTACTACTACTACTACTACTACTACTACTACTACTACTACTACTTATAATGCATGAGATCGCACACTGTAAATTCCCCTCGTAAGGCCGTGCGACAGATCAGAGAGGAAGGCAGGAGGGCGGGTGTCGTCTATCTCCCGTCGCCTGTGTTGTCCCTTTGTCCCTCGGCGCTGTCAGTAGTGGGCGAGTTTGAACCAAGTGCCAAGTGTCTTCCCGCCTCTGAAAGACACACACCACCTTTGACGTAACGCGTATGTAGCCGATAGTCTGTCTAGAAACTACTACTACAACTACCATTTCCATTACTATTACTACTACTACTTCTATTATACTCCATTCATTCAACTTCACAAATAAGCTCCTCCCTTTTTTCTCAATCCTTGTATATCATTGGTCAGTTCACAGGTAAGCCACGCCCCTTTCCAACTCAAGAGGCGTGTGATTGGTGGATGCTGGGAAAGGTTGATTCTTAACTTCACAAATAAGCTCCTCCCACTTTTCTCAATCCTTGTATATCATTGGTCAGTTCACAGGTAAGCCACGCCCCTTTTCAATTCAAGAGGCGTGTGATTGGTGGATGCTGGGAAAGGTTGATTCCTATTGGTGCTTGCTTGTCTAGTGGGAGGGGCTTATGTGTGGGGTTACTGTGAACTACTACTACTACTATCACTACTACTACTACTACTTCTATTTGTACTGGTATGGTTTCCGAGCATAGACGTAGCGATTCTATTAATTTCCTCCACTTATAGGTTCGCCAAATTTGCAAGCAGCGTCTTTTTACTCGCACGCCGGTTCTGTCGCTTATATCATCATCTGCCGTTGTTTCTCATCCTTATTGTCGTAGGTCTTGGGTAGTCGAAGTACAATAGCGGTTTGTGCCTTAGGTGACATTTTAATTAAGCTAGTGACATATGCAATCAACCACCTTCTGTCTGTTTGTGTGTTTATGTGTGTGTTTGTCGCACTTGTTAATGGGCGCCTGATCTCCTTAGTGGGTGTAAGATGAGGAGGGAGAGGAGAGGGAGGAGGAGGAGGCAGAACAGCAAGGAACAACAGTAACAGTGATATTAAAGGTGTTTTATATAGAACGAACAACCTGTATTAACTTCTATGTATGTGTGTATGTGTGTGTGTGCTCATCTGACTGTTCATCCTCCTTTTTGGGCTGGTTGATAAATGGGTACCTGGGGAAAGCTAGGGAAGGTAAACTGTGGCAATCCCGGGTTTCGTGCGTGTGTTGGTGAGGGCCGATGCAACACTGCCGGCCTCACTTCATTCCTAAATCATCCGTGTTTGTTTCTGAGTGTATTGCCGTTTTCCTGTCCGTGGCGCCGCTGTGTGAAGGTGACTTTTTTTTCCACTCAGTCCTGTACTTTTGCCTGTCCATCATGTTTCCTGCTTCATATTTTGCTTTCATTTGACCGCCTTTTACCGGCCTGTGTTGAGTGGCATAAACAAGTAAAGGAGAAGCCCACTGTGTACCAGCCAGTCCATGAACAATCTGACAATCTGGCAACGTTGGGAAATGCAGACAAAAGTTAAGACATGAATACATTACTAATCGTGTCCACAACCCGCCGCTCCCATAAGAAAAATCGAGCAAGTTGCCAACTAGAAAAATATAATGTTTACTTTTCTTGAACTCACCCAGGCCCAAAACGACAGAGATATAGATTCTACGTCTCCGCTACGAACAAAACTGATATTTTCTTCCATCATAACTCACATTGATAACTTCGGAAGATTGTATTGTTTGTATAATCCATTTTCTTACGTCATCGCTCACATTGATAACTTCGGAAGATTGTATTGCTTTTATAATCCATTTCCTCCATCATAACTCACCTTGATAACTTCGGAAGATTGTATTGTTTGTATAATCCATTTTCTTACATCATCGCTCACATTGATAACTTCGGAAGATTGTATTGCTTTTATAATCCATTTTCCTCCATCATAACTCACATTGATAACTTCGGAAGATTGTATTGTTTGTATAATCCATTTTCTTACGTCATCATTCACATTGATAACTCCGGAAGATTGTATTGCTTTTATAATCCATTTTCCTCCATCATAACTCACATTGATAACTTCGGAAGATTGTATTGTTTGTATAATCCACTTTCTTACGTCATCATTCACATTGATAACTTCGGAAGATTGTATTGCTTTTATAATCCATTTTCCTCCATCATAACTCACATTGATAACTTCGGAAGACTGTATTGCTTGTATAATCCATCAGAAGTGTTTATTTACGAAGATACAGATTATTATGTTTGCGCTACGAACAAAGCTAATATTTTCTTACGTCATCACTCACATTGATAACTTCGGAAGATTGTATTGCTTGTATAATCCATTTTCTTACGTCATCATTCACATTGACAACTCCGGAAGATTGTATTGCTTTTATAATCCACTTTCTTACGTCGTCACTCACATTGATAACTTCGGAAGATTGTATTGCTTGTATAATCCATCAGAAGTGTTTATTTACGAAGATACAGATTCTTATGTATACGCTACGAACAAAACTAATATTTTCTTACGTCATCACTCACATTGATAACTTCGGAAGATTGTATTGCTTGTATAATCCATCAGAAGTGTTTATTTACGAAGATACATATTATTATGTATGCGCTACAAACAAAACGTATTTTTTCCCCTCTTATCGTTTACGTTGACTGGACTCTTTGCCTCGGAAGATTGTATTGCCTGTGTGGCCCTTTAGAAGTGTTTATTTATGAAGATACAAATTAAGTCTCTCGGGAAAGCTGTTTTTGTATGTATATTCGGTAACGGCACTCTTGTCTCCCTGTCGTGAATGTATCGGCAGCTACGTATGTATGTATGTATGCATAGTGAATGAGCTTGATTTGTATGTACACTGCTGCCTATTCTGCCTTACTGCCATGACTGACTGACTGACTGACTGGCTGAATGGCTGGCTGAATGACTGGCTGGCTGACTGACTGATTGACGTGCTGGCTGGTGAAATAGCTGACTGACTGACTGACTGAATGACTGGCTGGCTGACTGATTTAACTTGCTGGCTGGTGAAATAGCTGATTGACTGACTGACTGGACGACTGACTGGCTGGCTGACTGACTGACTGACTGGATGACTGACTGGCTGATTGACTGACTGACTGGACGACTGACTGGCTGGCTGACTGACTGACTGACTGGATGACTGACTGACTGACTGGCTCATTCACACACATACCCACCCATATACCCTTCCCTTCCCCCCCCCTAACTCCCCCTCCCACATAAGCTAAATAGTCCAGGGGATGTTGAGTGAGGGAACACTTAAGATCTGGTAACACTTTTTCTTTTTTATTGTTATTTATTTTTTTACTTATTTATATTTTTACCACTAGATTTTCTCTCAAGTAATGTAGCTTTACTTCTATAGAGGTTTACTTGGTTTTTATTTATTTATTTATTTGTGTTTATATATGTAGGCCTATATTTACAAGTTTTCAATGGCGTTTTCGTTTTTCTTTTTACCTTCCGAGTGAAATATAGAAAAATGTGTAACTGGATTAGACCTTTTTTTTTATTTATTTATTTATTTTTTTTTTTTGTCACTGCCATTTGAAGTGAAAAAAATTTAGTATGTTTTGTGTATGAAGCAAAATTATAATTGATTTGATCGGCCCATTGGCATGTTGCTGTTGTTGTTGTTGTTGTTGGCATTTAAACCTTCTCCAGCATACCCCTCCTCCTCCTCCTCCACCCCCTTTTCCTCTGTCTGCTGTTGTTTATTCTTCCTTTGTGTTCTTTTGTGTTCCTCTTCCTTCATCTCCCCCTTTGTAATCTTCTCTTCCTCCTCCTCCTCCTTCTCCCCCTTTGTCATTTTCTCTTCCTCATTCTCCTCCTCCTCCTCCTCCTCCTCCTCCTCCTCCTCCTCCTAGCTATGAAGAATCTGATACAGGTCTGGAAGTACCTAAATGAGTTCAGTAACGTCGATCACACTTATTTTTTTAGCTTTAACTAACCCAAGAACTAGAAATTAATGATGGTCTTTGGAGTCGAGCAAGGCAATGCAATACAGACATAAACAAGAGCTTTTATTTATATATATTTCCTCTCTCAAACCGAGTCATCTGCCACAGCAACAAGCATCCTGGAGAGGAGAGGAGAGGTTAGTGCAAAAACGATCAATTCCTTTAACCCGGCAGCTTCGGCGGACCCCATATAGGGCGGGCTCGGCTCAAAACCCTTAATTCGAGCTAATTGTAGGTGGTGGCGGCATAGAGCAACCCACCATGCATGCCCTGGGTCGTTGTGGTGGGTGAGTGATCTTGAGGTGGGCTTATTTGTCATAGGTGGTGCTGTAAGGTCATGGCAGACTGAATTAGCTATCCATACAGTAATCACTTGTCAAATTCTCTATAGTAGACAACAAGCGACCCTCATCTAGATGCCACGCGTCACGAGACTGTTTATTTTGTAACAAACACCACCCAAAAACAATGGAGTTTGAGTAAAAGTAAATATTTTTAACGGCTTTATGGTTATGAGAGGAGTACTCTGATATACATTCCATGCTCTTTTCTTAGTCTCAAAATGCAGTGTAATGTTGACGTTTCTCGGCCACTTCTCGGCTTTCCCATAGCCAAAGCCCACGGGTTAAAAATTGCACTGAATGTCACTTTTCTTTTTCCTCCTTCTACTCCTTGCCCTCATCATCACCCTCTTCCTCCTCCTCCTCTTCATCATCATCATCATCATCATCATCATCATCATCATTATCATCATCATCACACCGCAAGCCAAAGTAGATAATTGCCTTTCTACTCCTGTAACCTCACTAATATCCAAACACCTCTCTAAAACTGTATGATGGGACTTTTGCATGTGTGTGTATGTACCTCTAATAGCCTTGTCAACTCACCTGTCTCTGTGTACCATAATGTTGATGTGTATATTGTGTGTGAGTTTGATGTATACTATATTGACGACCTTTATTTTATGGGGGGGCGGAGAACGTGTATGTATGTGTGTGTGTGTGTGTGTGAATAATGATGACAGCAACTTAGATACACACACAAACACTCACACATACACACACATATACGCACACATACGCACATACACACAAGCACAAACACTACCCCCATACCCCCCTACTTGCCTTAACCCTCCTCCTCTTCCCCAACATACACACACACCTGCCCCCCCTGTCCCGCCCCCAATACTACACAAGAGTACAGGTGTGTAGGATAGATAGAGAGACACAGCCCAGTAATTAGTCCACCTGCATGTTCATCTTCCTTCCTTATCTAATCTTTTCTATCTTTTCTATTCTTCCTTGTCTTTCTTTTCTCTTTTTTTTCTATTTTTCTAATTTTTTTCTATTTTTTTCTATTTTCTCTTTTTTTAATTTTTTTTTTCTATTTTTCATTTTTTTCTACTTTTCTATTTTTCCTTTCTTATCTTATCTTTTCTACCTTACTTTATCTTTTCTTCCCGTCTTTCTTTTCTACTTTTCTTCCTCCCTTCCTTATATTATCTCTTCAACCTTTCTCCCTTTCTTCCTTTCCTTCCTTCCCTTCTCTGCCTTTCCTACATTTATCTTTTCTTCCTCTCTTTCTTCCTTCTTACTTTTCCTTACTATCTTCCTAAATGCCTAACTTTCTCACCTGTCCTTTCTTCTTCAGGTAAAACTAATTAAGGTGTAGATTTAAATAAGCCAGTGATCGTAAACTAATATATTCCATGTCATCCAGAGAGAGAGAGAGAGAGAGAGAGAGAGAGAGAGAGAGAGAGAGAGAGAGAGAGTTATCTAATGGAACGCATCCCAAATATTGTTATAAAAAGAGAAGAATTATTATAGAGTATTGTATTTCCCTCCCCCCCCCCTTCCCCCAGATGCCCCCCATAGGTAACCCCCCCCCAGCAGATACCCTTTAAAAATATCACCCCCACTTTAGTAATAAATTTAACTATTATATAACCCCCCCCCCCCTCCAGCACCCCCCCACTAACCCATCCACTCCCCCACACAATAAATATATAGAATTGCACCCATAACGCACCCCATCTCCACCCCGATAAATATTAAAGTGCAGTATTGTGATAAACAGATTAACTTCCCCCTTCTATAAAACTACCTTAGAACCCATTACAAGTGCCGCTAACTAACCCCTCCGCTACATCCACCCCAGTAAATATGAACTACGGTATTGTGATATGTAATGTTGACCCCAGTACAGTACCCCCCCCCTCCAGGAAACCAGTAATCCCCCCTCCCCAAACGTACACCCACCCCAGTAAAATATAAACTCCAGTATTGTGATAAATACAATCTTGTCCCGCCAGTAATCTCTCCAACACAATAGATTTTACGCCCCACCCAAGCCCCCAAAACACCGCTTCAACACCCCTCCATACACCCCTCAGCCTCTCACACTCCTTCCATCACCCCTATACCAAGTAACCCCCTTTATTTGCCCACCCCAGCCCCTTTCACCCCTTCAACACCCCAGTAACCTCCTTCATACTCCCCCCAAGCCTCTCACCCCTTCCATCACCCCTATATCTCAGTAACCCCCTTCATTTGCCAACCCCAGCAACCTCCATACACCCCTCGTTTCTATCACCCCTTCCATCACCCCTCCTTCATATGCCTACCCCAGCCCCTTCACCCCCTACTCTAACACCCCAGTAAAATATATCCCCCCTCCCCACCCACCCCACTAAATCTATAAAGTAAGTCATGCCCTCCCCTCCTCCCGCAGTTAATAAAGAAATAATATTGTATGCTCCCCCCTACTAATCACCCCCCCCCTCCCCAGATTCCCAAGAGTATGTATTGCCACCCCATTAATTAAGGCATCTATATGTATTAAATCCCCCGTATTATCCCTCCTAATTAATATGTTAAGTATGATATTGTATGCATCCTAATGACCCCCCTTACCCCCTCCCTCCCCCTCCCGTCCCTTACTAAATGATCTCAGCTTGTGATTAAGATATATATAATTAGTCCCCATCCCTCCCCTCCCCCCTTTCCCCCTTAGGTCTATATAAGATGGAAAGAGATATAGAATGAGATGAATAAAACTCCTCTAAATGATCCCTATTGTATTGTATAATGATAAGATTGCAAGAGTAAAACTACACTATTATTGCTATTTCCTTCATTATTTATTTAGTTTTATTATTGTGACACTCTTGTGAATCTTTAGTGTATGCTTGTAAGTTAACCTGTTTTTCTCATTTATTGATTGATTGATTAATTGATAGTTTATTGTTGCAAGTAAACAACAAAGGATTTTTTTTGATGTGGTAACACTGCAACGCTCGGCTCGTGCAAAAAGCTAAAAAAAGGTCTTGAATGGACGCATGGTAATTACTTTACTCTATTTTCTTCCCCTTTTCTTCTCTTCTGCTTCTCTGTGTCCGTGATAAAGCAATGGCTGGTGTATTTAAAAAAGCTAAATTGTGTGTGTGATGTATTTTGTTTTGCTTTTCCTTCGGTTTTTTTTTCCCATTTTTAAAAGAACGTTAATATTCCTTAGTTATATTCCCTTTCTTTTTGGACTCATGTTTTATTCAGGCAGTAATATTTTATGAAGTGTTTTGAGCTGTTTTTGCGTAACGTTTGTGTAGCATTCTCAGTTTTGGATCATTTTGTAGTTTGGTTTATTATCACGGTCGGCGAGTCTGCGCTTCACTCATTCGGTCAGTCATGTCAGAGAGAAGAAGAAAAAATATCAAGGCCTTGGTTTGGAGGACGATCGAGTGTTCCCTTGCCCCTTCTCCCTTCTCCTCCTCCCTCTTTTGCCCCCCTGTTCCCTTTGTCCCCTCCCTCAGTGATGGTCCCGTGGGTGGTGACTTACCCCTCCCCTCCCCCTCATCCCCCCCTCCCAGCAGCAGTAGTGGTGGTGGTGGTGGAACAAGTGACGAACGAAAGCCTTTTATTTATTTGTCTCCTGATTAGTGGTCGGTTCACTAATTCTGATTATTATAATATTATCCGTCTTGTTGCTTTCCGCATTCTAATTTTTATATAATATAGTGTGTTTAATTTCCATAAATGCTTTGCAGATAGCTGTGTCTTCGGAATCTGAAGACCTGTTATTTTTAATAAAACCAATAGCTTACCTTTGTTTGATCACTCCTTTTGGTTGTAGAGGTAGAAGTGAAGCTTTGATGAGTTGTGAAGCGAGTGTTTGTGAAGCTTCGGTGCAGAGTCGGATCAGTAATTGTGGCTTCTTGAGGTTCAGTATTTTGTGTAGCCGTATATTAGTTTCTGAAATCAGTATTGTATAACCTTTTAAGATCCCTTTTTTGTGTGTGTAGGAGCTGCAGGGCTGTAGTTCCAGTGACCCTCTCCCCTCCACACTTGAATTCCTCCAAATAGTTCAAGTTAATCATATTTTCACAACAAATCATGCCCAGTTTTCTTCATAGTAAGGAAACGAGCACAGTATTACTTCACTTTTTTGGTATAAACTTCCTTTGCTAGCTTTTAAATCCCCATTTGTGTAGGGACTGCAGGGCTGTAGTTCCACCCCCCCCCCCCTTCCTCCCCCATTTAAAAGTCGTCCCTGCTTCAGAGAACTTCCAGACAGTTCGTCAATCAACTATTCATAATAAATTTGGCCCATTGCTTCTCCTTACACAAAATCAAAGGACACACCATAACCATTTCCATTTTTGGTATATACTTCCTTTGATAGCTTTAAATATGTATGTAAGCATGTGATAGAACAGCCCTTGAGTGTTGCTTCGGCGAGTACCACACTGATACTGGTTCGAAGCAGTGACTCGAGAACACAGCCGGCAGGAGGAGGAGGAGGAGCGGAGGGCAGTAGAGAGGGAAACGCTGGTGAGAGAGGTCTTGTGCCGGCTACTCAGGTAAGTGTTTGGCTTAATTACTGTTCCTGTCTTTTTGTGACGTGGAAATTCTTGATGATATTTAGTAGTGATGATAAATTGAGGGGCCTGGGGTGTGTATGAGAAACTAGAATCATATGGAAAATGTGGAAGAATTCAAACAACCATTAATCACTTCTTCGTCAGTAGTTTTCAGAGGAGGACCTATCCGCCGCTGGGCCGCCCGAGGACACGCCTGCTTGCTGCCTGGTGGGGGCGAGGAAGGATACGGCGCCTGAACCTCCACGCCAGAGTAACGAATGGTTGGTGGCACAAAGGTTTTAACGAGTTGCTGAGTAATATAGTTAAATGATTACAATACTGCAGTTGAGTTGTAGGTTTTAAAGAGTTGCTGAGTAATATAGTTAAATGATTACAATACTGCAGTTGAGTTGTAGGTTTTAACGAGTTGCTGAGTAATATAGTTAAATGATTACAATACTGCAGTTGAGTTGTAGGTTTTAACGAGTTGCTGAGTAATATAGTTAAATGATTACAATACTGCAGTTGAGTTGTAGGTTTTAAAGAGTTGCTGAGTAATATAGTTAAATGATTATAATACTGCAGTCGAGTTGTTAGTTACGATTATTTAAAGTGTGTGACGCGGCGACGCCTGCTTGTTTTTTCACTGCAGGAATTTGTGGGCCCCGGACTGAGGCGGCAACCTGCTGGGAAGCGCTGAAGGTAATTGTCTGTTATCATGGAGAGGAAGGTGTGGGTGTTCTTGTTTGTAGAGTTTTGTGCTTGTGTAGCTTGAAATGTCTTCCTTCTTCCACTCCCTCAGGTTAAGCAGTAAATTCCACTTTTCATTTGGCACATAGGATTGGTCCAAGCTCCATTACATCCACCAAGTCGGAGAGTGCGTGCTATGTCATTTATCTCTGCCTCTGCGCCTGTTGCTTGCTAACCCAATAATTGAGTAATATATTTTTTGGTATATTTATTGATCAAAGGGTTACAACAGATGAAGGATCGAAGGCAGAGTAGTGGGGGCTGAGGTGCGGCATAACACAAAAGCTCTACTCGTGCAGGACGGCTCGGGTAACTGACCCGGTGGGCGTAGTGGAGCTTGTGAACCAATCAATCCTTCTTACCCGAGGGAGTAGGAGAGGGTAGAACTAAAAAAACTAAACAAGCACAGAAAACTAACACGACCCCTGCGCAGGTTCCTCCTGCCTCTGCAACTAATATAATTTTGAAAATTGATTGTATTTCAAGAAAAATACTGTAGGTGTATTATAGCGTTTATCGAAATCATTCGTTACAGCAGTTAAACCCACGAGGCAACAGCAAGAACGGGCTCTCAACGCCGCCTTCGTCTCCATTGCAGAGCAGATGGGGTGCAGTTAACAGGGGAGGTTGAAAATGAACACAGCATCAGTGCAGCTGGACCATTCTAGGAGCATGGGAAGCCGATGTTGAGAGCAGGACAGCTAGAGGAGGAACGACATCTGCCTTCATCTCTTTTTTGCTACTCCAGCACAGGTGGTCACACTGCCGGCGGCATCTGACAAATAATAAAAACCTCTGAGTAGACATCCATTCGTTTATCTGCATCCTAGAAATTTCAGGTGATATTGGCAGTATTAGTAAGTAAACTGTCATATTAGTCAAAATTAGTTTGTCAATGTTTGTAAGTATATAGGCTGAGGGAAGGGTGGGGAAAATTGTCTTACACCTGCATTTAACGAAGTGTGTATATGAGCAGCTGCTCATATATAGACTTCGTTAAATGTAAGGGATGTAGACAATTCCCCACCCTTCCCTCAGCCCACTAACATTCAACAAGTCTTACTTCCTTACACCACATATATAGCAACTAACTAGTCAGTATCTGTATGGCACAAGTATCAACACGGTACAAAAAGCCATTAACTACCTTGTTCTTGTGTCCTGCAGTCTTAATTAACAGGCAGAGCAGCAGCAACGTGATATGAGGGTAAGGAGGAAAGGCAGAGTTTGCAAGGAGCTATAAAAGGGATAAGTGCAGTGTGGTGCGTGGGAAGGAAAGGGGGCTTGGCAACACTACATGGGGAGGAGGCGGCGGCGGAGAGAGAGAGAGAGAATTATGTCTTTCTATTCCTCGTCAGATTCGTGAGAAGGGAGAGGGATGGAAGGAACTATATGGGAGGGGGAGGATGGTTGAAGCGGGTGTAGTGGTTAGGGATAAGTGCAGTGCTGGTGCGTGGGAAGGAAAGGGGGCTTGGCAACACTACAAGGGAAAGTGGAGGGAAGGAGGAAACGGAGCTGGAGAGGAGGCGGTGGAGGGTGAGAGAATTACAAATCTGACGAGGAATAGAGAGAGACAGACGTGAGAAGGGAGAGGAATGGAAGGTAGAGGATGGTTGAAACGGGTGTAGTGGAGGTGGTAGTTAGGGATAAGTGCAGTGTTGGTGCGTGGGAAGGAAGGGGGGCTTCGCAACACTACAAGGGAAAGTGGAGGGAAGGAGGAAATGGAACTGGAGAGGCGGCGAAGTGGAGAGAGAGAGAGAGAGAGAGAGAGAGAGAGAGAGAGAGTTACGAATCTGAAGAGGAATAGAGGGAGAAATTGACGTGAGAAGGGAGAGGAATGGAAGGTGGAGGAAGAAGGGGAGGATGGTTGAAGAGGGTGTCGTGGAGGTGGTAGTTAAGACAAAGCAATTATCTGAAAATATAAAAGATATCAGTTTCAACAAATCATAGATATAATTGAAGTAATCAGCACAGACAAAAATATATAGCACGTCAGAATCACAGTTAACAAAGCTCAACCACACACACACACACACAGTCACATCTTAACGACCCAATCACTCACTTCTGCTCATCTCTTCCAATACAGCTTCAATTTTTTTCTTTTATACTTTACAACTTCTCTCATAACTCTCGGACACCACACAATTTCTCTCATAACTCTCGGACACCACACAATTTCTCTCATAACTCTCGGACACCACACAACCTTCCTCTCTCTCACCTCCCAGCGTCCTCCTCCCTCGCTGTTCACGTCGCCACTGCCCGTTATAGTCGCTGCCTCCAGGAAATGAACTGCAGCGAGACGGGTTCGAAGCCGCCGTTCGGACCACCGCAAGCCATTACGATCTAACGAGCAACTGTTCTCAAGTGGCTGTTGGGAGAGAGAGAGAGAGAGAGAGAGAGAGAGAGAGAGAGAGAGAGAGAGAGAGAGAGAGAGAGAATGAGAAAGCCACATATTACAGCGAGAGAGAGAGAGAGAGAGAGAGAGAGAGAGAGAGAGAGAGAGAGAGAGAGAATGTAACACTAACTCATGCTCTATATCTACTACGAAACAATACATACCTTCCAAAGTGTAGAGTAAATCAACTAAGTATGCAGGTGACTCTGAAGGCTAATTAGTCAGGTGTATTAATCAACAAGTTTATTTTGATTACCTCGCGTGTGAATAATGACAATAATAATAATAAAATCGATAACAATGTTTGCATATTAAAAGCTTTCCCACCACTCGACAACAACAACAGCAATAACAACAGGGACGGTGATTATACTACTCCATAACTATTGATTGATTGATTGATAGTTTATTGTTGCAAGTAAACAACAAAGGAGAAGGGAGGAACAAGCCATCCCAACCCCCAGGCAGTACAGAGTGTGATTATACAACTAAGGATACATGTGTAGATAGCACCAGGAAACTAAAAAGATACAATGGTGGGGGACAAGTGCTAAAAAAAAAAAAATAATAATAATAATAAAATAAAATAAACGCCTTGAGTTAGTCAGGGGAGTAGACATAGGGGACTGAACATACTATTTACATGTGAAACAAACAATAACATCAACAGTAACGTGCTGATAGAACTACAAACAAGAACTTTAATATACGACAACCTTTACCTACAAACTACTTCTGAACAAAATCGTGTAACAACAACAACAACAACAACAACAACAATAAGGAAATAAATAAAGCAAATCTACATATCACATTCTACTTCCTGCCACGCATACATGCTTAATATACTTCCTCAGTCAATAAATATCTAAGTAAATAAACCCATATCTAAATAAATAAATAGATAAATACATAAAATATACAAATGAAGTATCTCTAGACTCTTTGGATACGTGTGTGTGTGTGTGTGTGTGTGTTCAGGGGGTTTTAGCGGGTGTGGGTGTGGGTGTGGGCGTGGGTGTGGGCGTGGTCTTGGCTATGGGCTGTGACTGCGGGGGCGTCTTCACCTTTATAACAGGCTGAGACCCGGCCATACGGAACACCGTCGAGAAATCGGAGTCAAAGAACCCATTGCCTGGATAGAACCCTTCATTCCTGCCCTCAGAACCCGGTGGTGAGGGGGATTTAGGCTGGGGTGGGGCGGGGGTAGATACAGAGGCCGAGGGGGCGGTGGAGGGGCTTGAGACTGGCTGGTAGTGCGGGCGAGTGGGCTGGATACGTGGGGGATGTGTCCGGGGTATGTGTTGTGGGTGTGGCGCTGATATGGTTGGTACGGTCGTGCGGGAAGTGTACTGTCTGGGCATGTCAATATTGTACCGTACCCTGGGCATGTGTACCTCCCTTGGGCTGTAGAAATGTGTCGGGTAGGCTGGGCGACTGAGAGGGCCGAGTAACCATCCCCAGAAGCCCGAATCTAGTGACCAAGGCGACGGGGGGCCACGGGGGGCACGAGGGGGCTGGGGGGTGTAAGGGGAATGTGGGGGGTAGTGTGAGTATGGTCCCCGCTGTTGCCTGTAGCTCGGGGGGGACCAGTTGTCATAGGGTGCATCTGTGTAGGTGTAGGTTTGGGTGTGGGTGTGTGTGGGGTTGAGGGAGGGTCTGGGTGTGATGTAGTGGTGGTCGTTGTGGGTGTAGTGGGTGTAGGTGGTGGGGTCGTCACCGTATTCCGCGTAGTCGTCGTCGTCAGCGTCGGGGTCGATATAGTCATCCAGATATTTGTGGTTGCCGAGGTTGTGGTTCTGCAGCAGCTCGGAATACTCTCTCAGGAAGGGGTCGTTGTGGTGGGGGTCGTTGTGGTGGGGGTCGTTGTGGTGGGGGTCGTGGTGGTGGTGGACGGGGGGCCGGTGTCGCGGGGTGGTGGGTGCGGGCGGTAGGGTGGTGGTGAGCGCCGCGCCGTCCTTGAGGTAGATGTTCCCGTCCTGGCCCACGTACAGGTCTTCCCGCAGCGGGTAGTCCTCCTTGTACTGGTAGCCGCGCTGACGCTCCGCCTCCTCGTTTACGATCACCTCGTACTGGATGCCGCCGCCGCCGCTACCCCCGCCGAGCACCTCCTTGTCCGTAGGTATGTTGCGGGCGTGTGGGTGTCTTGCCGTGGGCGGAGGAAAGGGCGGAGGTGCGGGGTGCGGGTAGCGCGGCAGCTGTGGGAACTGATTGTGGCTGAAGAGGTTTAGAGGGTTGAGCATGTTGAGGAGAGCTTCGGCGGCGCTGCTGCCGGGGAAGGCGGGGCGCGGCGGGGCGTACGGCGGGGCGGGACGGGGCGGGAACGGCTCTCCCACGCCGCTGCCGCCGCTGGTCGCCTCGGGGAAGTAAACGTCGCTCCTCCTGAAGGTCTTGTAGTACCTGTCGAAGGCGTCGTGGAAGGTGTCCCCGAAGGCCGGCGCGATGTCATTGACATGGGCGTGGGGATGGGCGGCGGGGAGCGGCGTGCTGGCGGAGGCGGCGGGGGGCCGTGGCGGCGGAAACTGGTACTTGAAGAGCCGCAGCCCCACCAGGTTGGCGAGGGACGGCACGTCCTGCACGCGCGCGCCCTGACTCACCAGTCGCGCCGGGTCCACCCACGCCAGGCCCGCGGGCTCCGGCAGCTCCTCGGCCTCCTCCTCGTCTTTAGCCTCCTCCTCCTCCTCCTCCTGCCTCTGGTCCTCCTCCACCCCTGCAGGGGCGCTGCGCCGCCGCCGGGTTCGCGGGGCCCCGCGTCGCCTCGTGGCGGCGTTGGTTGGTGCCGTGCCGCCGCCAAGGGTCGCCTGCAGCACGTTGTCCACCGTCTTCCTGACAATCGCGGAGATGTTCAACGCGGGCATCACCTCGCCGTCGCCGCCACCCGTCTGGGGCTCGGGCCCAACATCCTCAGCCCGTGCCGCGCCGCGCCCCGGCTCGTCTGAAGCTCCTGAGGGCGTTGGTCGTGTGCCCGGCGTGAGGGCGTCGCGCCGCGTGCCCCCAACCCTCGCGGAGCCACGTGGGGTCAGGGCCGCCGCCAGGGTGCCGCGCACAAAGCTGCGGATGTTGTCGGCCAGCGCCGAGCGGTCCACAACACCGACGTCGCCGCCAGCAAAACTGTCCGCCAGGCCCGCCGTCAGGCTGCGGCCGCGGCTGCCTCCCGGTGCGCGGCGGTGCGGAATCAAGACGCCGCGCTTCTTCAGGCCCTCGGCCAGCAGGCTCTCCACCAGGTCTCTGATGGCCGCCCCCACCGCGTCGCTGGTGCCGCGGCCGCCGCCGGCTGCCACCGCCGCGTCCAAGGCCGCGTCCAGCGCTGCCCAGGCGGCCTCCACCCCGGCAGACTCCACGAGCTGATGATCCGCCTCTGAGGGTTTGTTCTCCTCCTCTTCCGCTTCCTCCGATTGTGACTCTTCTTCTTCTTCTTCCTCCTGTACCTTCTCTTTTTCATCTTCAACATTTGCAACAGCCTCACCTCCATCATCCTTGACACCTTTTTCACCACTATCATTTTCATCCAAAACACCATCACCATCACGAACAATACCCTCAAAGACAACACCATCATGAATGCCAACACCATCACCACCATTTTCATCTCCATTACCCTCATTACCACCACCACCACCACCATTTTCATCTCCATTACCCTCATTACCACCACCACCACCACCACCATTTTCATCTCCATTACCCTCATTACCACCACCATCACCACCATTTTCATCTCCATTACCCTCATTACCACCACCACCACCACCACCATTTTCATCTCCATTACCCTCATTACCAACACCATCACCACCACCATTTTCATCTCCATTACCCTCATTACCACCACCATCACCACCATTTTCATCTCCATTACCCTCATTACCACCACCACCACCACCACCATTTTCATCTCCATTACCTCATTACCAACAACATCAACACGATTTTCATCTCCATTACCCTCATTACCACCACCATCACCACCACCATTTTCATCTCCATTACCCTCATTACCACCACCACCACCACCATTTTCATCTCCATTACCCTCATTACTAACACCATCACCACCATTTTCATCTCCATTACCCTCATTACCAACACCATCACCACCATTTTCATCTCCATTACCCTCATTACCACCACCATCACCACCATTTTCATCTCCATTACCCTCATTACCACCACCACCACCACCACCATTTTCATCTCCATTACCCTCATTACCAACACCATCACCACCATTTTCATCTCCATTACCCTCATTATCACCACCATCACCACCACCATTTTCATCTCCATTACCCTCATTACCACCACCACCACCACCATTTTCATCTCCATTACCCTCATTACTAACACCATCACCATTTTCATCTCCATTACCCTCATTACCACCACCATCACCACCATTTTCATCTCCATTACCCTCATTACCACCACCATCACCACCATTTTCATCTCCATTACCCTCATTACCAACACCATCACCACCATTTTCATCTCCATTACCCTCATTACCAACACCACCATTTTCATCTCCATTACCCTCATTACCAACACCACCATTTTCATCTCCATTACCCTCATTACCAACACCATCACCACCATTTTCATCTCCATTACCCTCATTACCAACACCATCACCACCATTTTCATCTCCATTACCCTCATCACCACCACCACCATTTTCATCTCCATTACCCTCATTACCACCACCATCACCACCATTTTCATCTCCATTACCCTCATTACCACCACCAACACCACCATTTTCATCTCCATTACCCTCATTACCAACACCACCATTTTCATCTCCATTACCCTCATTACCATCACCACCATTTTCATCTCCATTACCCTCATTACCACCACCACCACCACCATTTTCATCTCCATTACCCTCATTACCACCACCATCACCACCATTTTCACCTCCATTACCCTCATTACCACCACCACCACCACCATTTTCATCTCCATTACCCTCATTACCATCACCACCATTTTCATCTCCATTACCCTCATTACCACCACCATCACCACCATTTTCATCTCCATTACCCTCATTACCACCACCACCACCACCACCATTTTCATCTCCATTACCCTCATTACCACCACCACCACCACCACCACCCAAGGGACGTAGCAGGCTAGTGATCTTCGAGTTGATTCTAATTCTGTCCCTTCCCTTCATCACGCCGCGCAGGACAGTGCCGGGCGGGAGGGAGAAGCGGGACCGAAGCTTCATTTTGCTCGGTCTTGAGGTCTCGATTTTATGAACCTTTTTCTCTCTTGAGGATTCTGATGGTGCTATGATGCTGGAGGCTTTTTTAACTTTACCTCCACCTTCTCCTCCTCCCCCTCCACTACTACTACTACTACTACTACTACTGGTATCTACGGTTTCCAAATCCCCAAAGCTATGAATCAACGTGGGATCATGATTCTCTGCCACAGGATCCAAATTTAGGATATTCCACCCACCTCCATGTGTCCCCGGAGCCCCACCACGCCCAGGGACACTCACACGGACATCGGATACATCAACCACGCCCTTAGATCCCTTTATGTGTCTTGTGTCCTCTGTATCATCGCTAGGGACACGGGGAGCGGAGGGTAACGAGTGTTCTGGTCCCTGGGTCGAGTCGGGTGTCCGCAAGGGTTGGTATTGGTGTCCTGAGATGTCTGGTTGCTGGGTCTCCTTCCTCGATGTCCCTGCCGGCGCCGCCACCACCTGCGCCGCCGTCAGAAGGTGGAAATCGGTGTTAAGGGCTGAAGGGCGTCCGCTACGTGGGGTCTATTATAGCTGTGTGATGGTTTAGTTTTGGTGTGATAGGTTTTAAATCATCAGAGCGTGCAGTTTGATGGATTAACGGAATGAATTTGTGAGATTACGGTTATTGTTACGAGTCTGTTCTCTCTCTGTGTTTTTGTATAGATAGATAGATAGATAGATAGAAAGACAAAAAGAGAAAGGTAGACAGATAGATAAACAGAGGTGGATAGAGATAGATAGATAGAACGATACACAGAAAGATAGATAGATATAGAGAGATATATAGAAAGAAAAATAGGCAGGTAGACAGATAGATAGATAGATAAATAGAGGTGGATAGAGAGAGAAAGATAGAACGATGCACAGAAAGATAGATAGATAGAAAGAAAAATAGACAGGTAGACAGATAGATAGATAGATAAATAGAGGTGGATAGAGAAAGACAGAACGATGCACAGATAGATAGTTAGATAGAAAGAAAAATAGACAGGTAGACAGATAGATAGATAGATAAATAGAGGTGGATAGAGAAAGACAGAACGATGCACAGAAAGATAGATAGATAGATAGATAGAAAGAAAAATAGACAGGTAGACAGATAGATAGATAGATAAAGAGGTGGATAGAGAGAAAGACAGAACGATGCACAGAAAGATAGATAGATAGATAGAAAGAAAAATAGACAGGTAGACAGATAGATAGATAGATAAATAGAGGTGAATAGAGAGAGAAAGATAGAACGATGCACAGAAAGATAGATAGATAGAAAGATAGATACACTAATATAAGATAACCATAAGAACAAATAAGTGAATATATAAACAAATAATTATGCTATACTGCTCCTACATGTTTCTATAGTTAACAAAAATAAATAAATAAATAAATACATACTCTAGAAATCTTACATAAAAGGTCTATATTTGGGCGTCTCCTAATATTCATCGTCTTTAATAAGGCTAAAATTGGACCTCCTCTTCCTTTTCCTATCATATTTTTTATTATTACCTTCTATTTCTATTATTAAAGTGAGGTCGGCAGATGGGGCAGAAAGAGGGAGTGCTTTAGTTTCGCGCCATTACTCCGTCTGTTCTCCCGTTACTACAGCCGCGACAGCCTGACCACTTGACGTTTTTACACAGGCAGAATATGACAGTCACGGCCGCTATACACTACACGCCAGACGGAAGGAAGGTGGTCAGCGTTAAGCTATAATGTAATGCTCACCAGGGAGACTTGCACCGTTGCCAGCACCACCACGAAGACAGCTGCCGATGCCCCTTTCATCTCGGGTGGGTAAGGAGGCTGCCCGGCGCTGGTAACACTGCACGAGGACAAACATGTAGAGAATGAATGAAATAATAATAAATAAATTGTTCACTGTTGCTATTTTGTTTTGGTCTAGTTAGTTTAGTTAGTTGATTATGTTAGTGTTAGTTTTTTTTCAAGTTTTCAAGAATGATACGCAAAGTTAAATGCTTACAAAATGTTTAACCATATACACATACATTATTTTATTTCGCTTATCTACGTTGAACAAACAAACAAATATACGTTTTCAGATACATATATTGGCTTTGATGCAGTGTGTGTGTGTGTGTGTGTGTGTGTGTGTGTTCTTTTGCATTCTTAAAACGTGTGTGTGTGTGTGTGTGTGTGTGTGTGTGTGTGTGTGTGTGTGTGTTTCTGCCTGTCTCTATTCGTCTGTCTGCCTGTGTGTCTGTCTGTATGTCTGTATGTCTGTATGTCTGTCTGTCTGTGTGTCTGTCTGTGTGAATGTATATAAGTGGGTGTATATGTCTGCCTGCCTGTCTCCGTGTCTGTCTGTAATTGTGTGTAAGTCTGTAATTGTGTGTAAGTCTGTCTGTAATTGTGTGTAAGTCTGTCTATAATTGTGTGTAAGTCTGTCTATAATTGTAAGTCTGTCTGTAATTGTGTGTAAGTCTGTCTGTCTGTAAATGTGTGTACGTCTGTCTGTCTGTCTGTCGAGGCGTGAGGTGAACCTGGGAAGCCTGTCACTGCCTACCCGTCAAGCCTTCAGCCCGGCCCAGGTAGCGTGTGAGCCGACGTGCCGGTGGGCGTGGGAGCCTACCGCGCGGGGGACCGACGGGCGTGGGAACTTGAGCGGTGGGTGGAGGAGGGTTCGATGCGGATGACTTGGTGAAGGGCTGTGAACGCGCGTGCGGGTGGAGCCTGGAACGGAGGGCGCTGTGGATGAGTGGAGGGTGGAAGAACATTAGAACATAGAGAAATAGAGTTAGAAAAGAAAAAATGACAGAAAATAAATAAATAATAGGAAAAAGAGGAAGAAAATTAATGAAAAAGAAAGAAAAGAAAAAAAAGGAGAGAAAAAGAAAGTTAAAAAAGAAAAATGAAAGAAAAATAAGAAATAATAGGATAAAGGAAGAAAATTAATGAAAAAGAAAGAAAACGATGAAAAAGAAAGAAAACTATAAAAAAGGAAAGAAAAAGAAAGTTAGAAAAGAAAAATGAGAGAAAAAAGAAATAATAGGAAAAAAGGAAATTAATGAGAAATTAAAAAAAATAAAAAAAGGAGAATGAAAAAGAAAGTTAGAAAAGAAAAATGAAAGAAAAAAAAGAAATAATAGGAAAAAAGGAAGACAATTAATGAAAAAGGAAAAGAAAATAATA